>NW_026057577.1:30047297-30179797 GCF_023721935.1 Panthera uncia
ACAGAGATCCAGGACGTGCTAGAGTTTCAGGACAGAACCTAGCTTGCCCTCACCTCACCCAGTGACCTTGGACAACACCCTCTCCCACCCAGGCCTAAGGTTTACAGATGCTCCCACCTGTAAAACATGGCATCTAGCTCACAACTTCATGACTGTAACAATGGGATTTCCTTCCAGGTTTGGGCCATCATGAACCTCTGGACTGTTCTGATGTCCTCATTCACAACAGTGATGTGGGCAAATCCTCTGTGGTTCAGAAACAAGGGCTGACCACCAGGTAGAAACCACCTGTTACTGCAGAAAGTACTGTCCATAATTCTTATATTAGTAAGAAGAGCTCAACCACAGTTTCATTGATCACCTACTACGCAAAGTAGTGAAGACATGTGACTCAGTCCTCATAACATGCATCTGAAGTAGGGACTATAGCATTCCCTTAATTGGCTAGTCTAAGGTGTCAGAGCTAACCAGTGGGGGGGCTGCAACAGAAATCAGACGGAACGGTCCAACCCCACTCCTACTGTCGATGTTGCCCCATTGCACATGTCCTGTCCTATGGCTTCCATGTTCCTAGACACGGGGAGAACATCAGCAAAAGGGGCTTTGACAATACCTTCCTGAGGGATGCCACCACTGGCCCTTTCCTTACCTATAGCAGACATGGCTAATCAATCACAGAATCCTTCCCCAATGATTTGTGATCACAGATCCATTTCTAACTAGTCAGAGTTCAAGCTGAAACCTGATCCCTTGTCTTCATCTTCAGCTTCGTGTGAAATGGAAGCCTGTCAGGGACATGTGATTTGTTTGAGGTAACACAGCTTGTTAGTGAGAAATGGAACATAAATCTTGGTCTCTCAACCCCCTAGTCAAGCAAGCTGATGGTGAGATCTCCCTGCGCAAAGGACAGGGTCTTTTCTAATGGACCAGAGACCAACAGTAGAACGGTTTTACCTAAAATGACCACACCATCAAGTTCCAAGAGGAGAAGGTCCCATGTCCAGCCCTCACCTGTGGTTCTTGGGTGCTACAAGTCCTCCACCCAAGGGCCCTCTACACAGCAGCATTTCTGCTTTGTTGTGATTGAAATGAGTAATGTGCAAAGCTGAGAAATTAGTGGTGTTTTTCAAGCTAACAAATATTTGAACTGTGAATCCCAGAAAAGTCATGAATTAAACAAAAGAACAGTAACACCACTCACTTAATTCCTTCTGGAGGGACTCAAAATTTCTTCAAGACTTGCAGGGAAAACTGACAAGTTATGTGACTCAGCTACATCAGAAAGAAGGGCCACCCGTCTCAGTCCCGGAGAAGCAAGCTCTCAGGATGGAGTCCTAGAGGGGCCAGCCAGACTCTTTCCCAACCCCTGACGCACACAGGACAGATGGCCCCAGACCTGCCCAGGAGGTGCTCCTCATCTGACACCACATCAGAAGAAGGGACGGGGGAGCCCAGATAGCACCACCAAAAGTCAGGAACGGGACACCAGCCGTCAGGTGCCTGGGCAGGGGTAAGCATGGGGAGAGGAGAGAGGATGATCAACAAGGGAGAAAGCAGCAACCAGGCCTCCTTCGAGGGGTCGGGGGCAGAAATGGGGCAGTCATAAAATGCAGGGTTGTCTCCAGGGCACCTTCTTTATGCAACCCCTGGGTGGGTGGGGTGTACCTTAAGGAGGCACATCAGAAAAAACCTGGTTGATACAAAGCTCTCTTCCCCTCAAGCTCACCTGGAGTCTCTCCAAATAGATGACTACTAACAAATTTGCACCCAGGAAATGCTATCATCACCCCATCAATTTGTCCAGTGGCCTGTTTACATAAATACACTGTGTTCTTTGTGTGAACAGGAATAATGATGCTAAGATTATAAAAATCAGTCATCCAAAATTATTTGCAGAGTGGTAAGCAAGCAGCGTTCTGGCAATGGAAGTCTCAAAGGTCCTTTCATTAAATATTAACTCTTACTTGTGAGAGGTAGAGCTGATTGGGGGCAGCAGGGACTGGAAAATGTGAGAGGATCCCCAAACTTGACAGGGCCAGCCCCAGGGAGAGTCATGTAGCTCCAGAGCTAGGCCGGGCCTAATGAGCCAGGAATTGGCATTTCTGCAAATATGTTCCTTTCTAAAAGGAGAACTCATTATTCTAGAAATTGCATTTCTGAATTCATGAAGGTAAAATTACACCAATTAAGAATCATGCCTTTTCTTCTCCAAATAAATAGAAGCTCAAAATACTGCCAAACAAAATCCTGGGTCAAACTCCATGAAAAAATATATCTTATTACCAGAAACACACACAGATGTGAAAAAACAATAACTGGTACCATGCCTTTACTTAACATTCTATCCCTGATCATGATCAAATATCATTTATCCATTCACTCTTTCATACATTAGTTCGTTCGTTCCATTCATTCATTCATTCATTCATTCAACAAATGTCTGTCAAACAGAGGGCCCTGTGGTAAGGGTTAAGGAAGCCAAGGTCCCAGCCCTGGATGAACTCCCAGTCTACTGATGATACCTTCACATGTTAGTATCTTTTGGGGAGAAAAAGGAAGAGGGGTAAAAAGAGCAGTAAAGAACAAGATCAGATGACCTCAAAGCCACGACCTATATATCCCACACCAACAGCTTCTCCTTCTCCAAAAGCACTATTATGTTACGTTCTGCAGAAAAAGAAAATGCCTTGCCCATCTTTTGTCTATGGGCACAAAAGTGACTCTTGCACTCGAGCTGCCCTGCCTGGTGGGCGTGTCCCTGGATACATCATAAGTCACTCTCTGTGACATATGTCTGCACATTTACTGAATGGATCATCATTTTCTGGGGATTACCATGTGCCAGGCACTACACTCTGCATGGATGAGCATCCCTTAATCCTCAAGGAACCCTATGAAGCTGGTACGATTTTTGCAGTCAAATATTCTATCCCACTTAGGGGTATGATTTTTAATCCTATTTCACAGATGAGCAAACTAAGCCACAAAGGATAAACTGGTGTCCAAGGTCAGAGAGGGCCGACACCTAAATCCAGGCTCCTCCGCATGGTGATCCCCACTGCCTCCTGCTATAATTGCTGGCCTTACGTTACAATCTCCACTCTAAACTGTGAGGACACTGAAGGTCAGGACTGAGTCAGGTTCATCGCCACCTCCCAGGCACCTTGCAGAGGGACCACCACACAGAAGGCACTTAGCGAATGGTCACGGAGTGGATAATAAGGATGCAAGTAACAGAACAAGCCAGTAGGTGAATGTTGCCCGACTCCATGCTGAATCCTCAGCTGGGTCACAGAGTAGAAAATAGCAACATCCAAATGAAATTCAAGCGAAAAAGTCTCCCAAGTTTGCTTATTATGAAGATGTTTGCTTTATTATCCATGCTTTTAAAGCATTTTTGCAACTGTTCTCTTTTTAAAAGATGTTTCTTTTGAGAGAAAGAATGCATGTGCAAGGGCACATGTGTGCGAGTGGTGGCGGGGGGGGGGGGGGGGGTGGGGGGGGAGAGAGAATCCCAAGCAGGCTCTGGGCTGTCAGCCCAGATCCCGACCCAAGGCTTGATCTCACAAATCATGAGATCGTGTCTTGAGCCAAAATCAAGAGTCGGATGCTTAACTGACTGAGCCACCCAGGCACCCCACAAGTGTTCTCTTTTAAAATGACTCACTTAAATTAATACCCAGCTAGAGTAAAACAACAGCCATAGCAACGTGGCCGGCAAAAACACATCTGCCCGGATGGGTATGCCTCACTTTAAGAAAAACCGGGATAGAAACCCCATATATCTATGTAGAAATATATGCAGGGAAAGGCACTCGAATTATAAAAAGGATTCACCATACATTCCCCGCAAATAGCCTGTTGCCTTGGAAATTTCGGTTTTAAATGTCTAATTTCAACACTTTCCAAAAAAGAAATCTTTTTAACTGCTATCCATCATGAGGAAAAATGACCCGTCGGTTTCAGTTACTAAGAAGCATACGTGGTTTCATGTTATAAGCGTCTAGGCCAATATGTGAAATTTATAGGTACATCTGGCTGCGACTACATTCCAGAAGATGTAACCCCACTAACCCCACTAACTGAGGACCATTACACATGACACACTTAGGTCTCATTTCAGGGAATCTACCTCAACAGAGCAAACAAAAAAATTCAAAGCCTTTCCACTTTCAGTCAATGGCTCAGATAAGAATAGATTCCCATTTTAGGAACTTATCTTTATTATTATAGCCACGAGGGTCAGACCAGCAGAACCATTCATTATGATATTTTCTCAGACTATAATTAAATTCATCTTATTGACATGAATATTCATACTCCTACATAATTGTTGGTATAAAAGTAAGCATGAATGTCAGTCTTCTCTCCCAAGGAAATTAGCATCTGAAACATTTCTATGGAGGAACAAAGCTACCTAAAATGATGAATGAATGCTTTCCTTTCTGGGAATACAGGAACTAACGGGCAATTATTCCTCCTGAGGCATCTCAAGGAACGTGTCATTCACCCCTGCCCAAGGCTTCAGGCATGGGGTCTGTCTCTGTCTGCTGGGCGAGCCTTGGACTGCAGGCTGAGAGGGTCTTCCTGGTCTCTGGCATCTGAAAGGCCACACAATTGTCTTGCTTCTGTTACTATTCCAATCACACAGGACACCATGAAGCCTGAAGTTTGCTTGTTTTATTTAACACAAGAGGGACTGCTGGCCTTTTACCCTGCCATATGTACAGGCTACTGGGAAGATGGGAGGAGAGGCTGCAGACTATCGAGTTATTTGAAAACATGCAAGGAAATCCGGGCATTCTGAGAAGATTTGTTGAAATGCCTCTGTTTGGTTCCTGCCCCTGCTTCAAGGGTGTATGTGGAAAACCGCTGACCGGTAAGGCCACCACCACAGCTGCACAAAATACTGCCAGGAGGCTCTGTGACCAAACAGGTCAGTGTCAGTACCACAGCTTAAGTGGGAACAGAGCTACTGCTAGGAGCTGGTAAGACCACTTAGCATGTGCACTGGCTTTCTGTTTATGCACTGATCGGCAGGGAGAATAGTCCACAGGTTTAAATAAGACCCTCTATTAAAGCAGTGCCTCCACTGGGTGATCACAGACTCTTAAGAATGAAGACTTGATACAACTGAGGGAAGGACTCCCTTCACCCACCTTTCGCCGGCTTAGCCAAACATTCCTTTGGCAACGGGGAAAAGAAGGGTGGAATTTTAGAAGGGGATACTCAGAAACTGTTACTAAGTACCTGCTCTGCTCCAGGACTCCTGTTGGCTTAGGGCCAGAGTGTGCATTCTCAGAAGGGGCAACACTTCTCTTCCAAGGGGTAAAGTGATTTTTGAGGGATAAAAAACGTCTTACTCTTGTTAGGTATAAATCTCAACTATACACATAGGACATAGATACATGGTATATTTGTGGTATTGAAATTCCAGGGAGGGAGGAAATTAGCAGACAAGAGTCTAGAAAGTCTCCTCAGGAGAGTGAAAATGGAAAAACTATGGAGAAACACTGGTATAGACTAAGGAACAGGCAAAAATTCTTAGCTTCATGGCACTAACATTCTACTTGTAGAAGACAGATGACAAATAATACGTATAACATATGCTTTATTAAGTGTAAGTGTTACGGAGAAAAATGAAGCAGGGACAGGAAGTCAAGTCTAGCCAGGAAGGGACAGAGGATAGAAACCGGAGAAAATGACCATTTCCATTAATTAATTTCTCAATTTTCCTCCCAATCAAGGCTGCTAATAAGATTTGTGACTTCAATATGAGAAAAAAAAAAGAAATTTTGATGGCAAATTAAAAAAGCAGCCCCCATAACCAAGGGTAGCCCATTACAGAGTACATAATGTGCTATAATACAGAGATTAAAAAAGTAAAAAGTGTGATGGTCAAACAAGAGATTTCTATATTGTACGGGTGAAGGAAGGGGCTGTTCCTAAACATTGAAAAACAGCACGAAATTCTTAATGACATCATTTTTAAACACCACCTTTGATGACATATTTCCAGCAATTCACACGTGTCCTTTAATTTTCTTTTTCCTCACAACTGAACACCCAGTTGACTGTTTTAATTCCAATGTCCATCCATTTGAGACTAATGATTGGCCATTTAGGGCATGCTTAATGATTCCTGATGTTATCTCCACATTTCTGACACCTAAACTTCAACACCATTATTCTCATTTTATCACAGGTGTTTATGAAATAATGAGCAAGAAAAAATGCACTACAAGTTCAAAGAACGGCTCTAACATTCAAGTTGTACCAGCAAAGGTGATGATCCAAAAACATGAACTCTCAGAGTTCATGGCAGGCCCCCTCCCCGCCAGAGCTCAGAACGCCTGTCTACCAGGGAACATCTGAAGAGTGATATAAGACTAGTCAACATAAGTACATCCATGGACATCATTTCATAATGTACTATATCACTTTGTTTATGCAAAAGTTGAATCTCAAGAAGTCTGAACTACCTTCGGGTAATACACCCACTGGATAGTAAAGCTTCCAGAGTCACTTCATGAAGTTTACTCCAGAAGGAATTTCCCCCACTAACTAATAATGCCACAAAGTTTCCAACTTCCTATAACACTCCAACATCTTTCCAGATGCTAAACAAAGTTATTCTCCAAGGGAGCAACTGATGATTTGAAAGGAAGAACAGTACAGCTCAGCAATGTTTGTAGGCTAAGTTCAGCCTCCCAGTAGCTTTGCCACATCTTTTCTATGGGGAAATTAACAAGAAAAGCTCTCGGCTTAATATATTATTGGAACTTGGCTACAAGCTAATTGGGGAAGAGAAATCATAGGGAAATGCAGCCAGCTGCTGGATGTCTCCAACACAAATCTGGAAAATGGTGAGACACTTAGTGGACAGAGGATGGCTTAACATATAGGCAGGGTATAAGAGTACATGTGATTTACTATGTATTTAGCTACATTTTTCCCTCAGAGTAAGTGACACGCTTTCAAAGCACAGAATGCAAAATTGTGGCCCATGAGGAGGAACTAGCCAAATAGAAATCCTTAAAGAATTTTAGCTGGGAAAAGAAGCTGGTGTAAAAATCAAAAGGCCAGTTCATACCTGAGTCCCAAGGCACCCATCTACCTACAGACTTGAGAGCCAGCAAGAAACTTGAAAAGACATCACCGATCACCCTAAAAGCAGCAAGCTGAGGTTCAGAAATTATCTCTGCTAAGCCTGATAAAAGAGTTATCTCACACATATGCCTTCATGTGAGTCTTCTAAATCTCAGCCCAGGTTTCTCCCCCACTCGCCCTTCAATACCATAAAATCATTACTGCTGCCTATTTATAACGAGATGAAAGTCCACAGAGAAACGTACAGGAAGCCCACGAGACCCCTGTCCCCTCCCACAGGGCCGCCACAACCTGGGAAGACAATTAACCAGCTCACCCCTGCAGTTTTTAATGGCGCCAATCATAGGAGACCAGGAAAGCAGACCCAGCCCGATTTAACAGGCACTTTCTCACACGTGGTGCATTTCAAGTGTAAAACAGTTCACTTCATTTTCTTGGTTCCTGTTTGTGCTTCTAAAAGTATTCTTGGAGAGATTAAGGGCCATTCTCCACCAAGAGCATGAAAGCTCTTCATGCTCAAACCCTTTGCAGGGCTCTATGCCGCAACGTCTCAACTAAGCCAGCCCAAGAGCTAGAAGCAGCAAACACAGGTGTTGCTGAAAGCGCCCCTCCCCCTCTCACCAGCACCACCAAGGGCTGGTGTGCAAACAGAGCGGGAGGATGTGCAGACACATGCTTATTCAGACGCAGTGAAGACGTGTGCTCAGGTTCCATCTTGACCAAGTTACTTGCTATAAGCCTCACTGTGACTCCCTATGAAATGGGGATAGGAAAAGTACCCGACAGAGGTGATGGTGAGAATGAGATGTGCACAAGGCTGGGCAGCGTGATGGCACACAGAACCTGCTCAATAGTCGTTAGCTGTCAGCATCCATATCACAAACAGGTACTAAGAGATACTGAAGAACTCCCAGGCCTTACTCAGCCCCCATCCAGGGGCTCCCTATGCTTACGTCCCTGCACAGAACTTTCTCTGAAAGGTTCAGACACGTGCGCCCAGGCCCAAACACAAACTTGATCGTCCACTCGCTTGCATTCGAAGGCATGGAGCATACAAGCACACGGCATATGTGTGGGCTGAAGCAGGGGTTCCCAGCTTGACTGTGCACTGGCGTCACCTGGAAGGCTCCTGAAAATGCAGGTTTCTGGGCCCCATCCTCAGCAATGCTGCCTTGGTACGTCTGAGTTGGGACTCAAGAATTTGCATGTCTGATGCACCAATCCAAAGACCACATCTGGAGAACAAGCATGCCAAAGGAATGAGAAATAAGAGACAAGAATGGAAATAGGGGTAAATGAAAATGAAAGCCACCTGTGAAAAGCTCAGACCCAAAGGGAGTCTAGAGCCCTTGATGGAACCAGGGGCCGGCCCCCAAGTGAGTAGCAAGAATGACTGCAGGCAGGGGTCCTCCCACTGTGGAGGCAGCCATGCAGCACTGACCCAAGGCCACAACCCAACAGGGCCATCCAGAGGGGTGGGCATCTGACAATGAGACCACTGGTGGGACGTACACCATCCCGCTCAGTCACTGTGAATGCAATGCTGCAGCCGAAAGCCTGCTCACAGGGAGACTGATGGGCATATTTCATGCTAATTCTTCTGGAGTGGGGAAGCTTTTATTCTCCTCATGTCAAGAAGAAAATGATGGCAGACATTTCCGGTAGAAATGCCACCGCATTCTTTATAATGTCATTCAGCTGCTGCAGAATTAAACTACTGACCAAATGAATCTGTTTACCGAACAAACTGTGGCTTGATCTTCTTGCCCTGAGGGCTGAAGTGTCATGCTGCCCAGGCATCCACATTTATTCTAAGGGATGTCAGACCACGAAGCACCATATACACAGGCGGGACCTTTAATGCTATGGGAGGAAGCCACGCCAAGGGTTGTCACCTACTCCAGCATGCTCGCCCTTTCTAGGGCTCCCCATTTCCCTCAGGGTTATGTCTGTTCAAAGCCGATAGTACGGTGCACGACTCCTTATTTCCATAGCTTCACAGGTCCTTGGCTTGCATTCCCTGAGCACAGGCACCTGCACCCAAGGGCTCAGGACTCCTTTATCTCTGGGCCTTTGCTCGAGCCGTTCCCTCTGCCTGGAACACTGTCTTCTCCTGCCTCCTCCATATGCTTAACTCCCATCCATCTTTCTACTATCAGGTTAAAGATCACCACGGTGTGCCCAAACAGTATCTGCTATGGATTGAATTGTGTCCCCATCCTGAAAAAAAAAAAAAAAAAGAAAAAAGAAAAAAACCACCTCCTACGTTGAAGCCCTAACTGCCAATATGGGAGCATGTGGAGGTGGGGCCTTGGGAGGTAATGAGGATTATTAGATGAGGCCACGAGGGTGGAGCTCCCTAGTGGGATCAGTGCCCTTATAAGAAGGGGAAGAGCCAAGTCTCTGCCATGTGAGGCCAGCAAGAAGGAGGCCACCTGCAGGCCAGGAGGAGACCTCTCACCAGAAATCCAATCTGCAGTCATCCTGGTCTCAGACATCCAGCCTCCAGAACTGTGAAACCGAAGTGTCTGTTGTCTATGGTATTTTGTTACAGCAGCCTGAGCTGACTAATGTAGTGCTCCTCTAGCTCCCATTCACAGCATTCATGGTTTTGAGAAGAGTATGTATCCAGATCATAAGGTCTGTGAGGCCAAGAGACATTTACTGACCAGAGTATCTGGAGAACATAGTAAAGCTGTGAAATAGGTGTAGTTAAGTGCTGAGCAAACATTTACAAATGAGTGCATAAATGAATGAATGAATGAATGAATGAACGAACGAACGAATGAACGAACCAAAAAGCAAGTGAATGAATAGTGAGCAACTGCCTGCCTCTTTCAGGTCCTCCCTTGATCCATCTGCAAAATGAGGCATTCTGACGGAGGACTTTTCACAAAATTTGCAATCGGGGACACAGCAGGGACTCCAGAACAGCTGCAAAGCATGAAGCTCAGAGCATGTGGGGAATCAGAAGAACCTGCTCCAGGCCACTTCTGGGCTCTGGGAGCTACTCAGCTTTGAAGGCAGTGCTGGACTCTGAAAGCAGAGCCCTCAAAGCGGGGACCCCGCCAACCTGGGCTTCCAAGGAAGAGTTTCAAAAACCCTTGTAGAAACAAGGGCTAGGCTAACCTTAGAAATTCTGCTCTAATCAGTTACATGTACTAGATTCCAGGTGAAATTTCATTTGACAGAAAAATAGATTTTACTGCTTGCCAAAAAGATGAACTGCAGTCTGAAACTCATGGTTATTTTCTAAAGCTTCAGTCCCACTCAGTCCCAGTGGCCTTGTCTCTGCAGAAGAACTTTCCAAGGAGAGCAAATTGAATTGTTTGCTGTATTATGATTTACACCAGCTCATTTCGTAGGGTCTTGAAATCTTAGTGACCCGCTTGTTCTGGTATGATCAGAATAAAATAAGAGTCTTTGGACATTAGTCCTCTATGGCCCAACTCGGTGTCTGCTGTTAAGATGCACAGAGGAGCCCAAGGGCCTTCCATTTTGGTTTAAGGAACGAGTCAACCAGTAGCCCAGTGTCTGTACAGTCAGGGAACATAGGCCATGACCCGAACCCAGTGGCTCTCTTTGAAGAAAAGACCCATGTCTGCAGAACAGAGCCTCGGATTTTGCCAAGAGACCCGAGGGCAAGTTACCACAGGGCTCCTATGAGCAAAGCAACAGCCAACACTACCATTGTGTCTAGGTTACAGACCACGAGAGCAGATTTGTGACATCAGAGCATGCGTCTCAGACCCTGCCATCCTCTAGGTCTTTGCTGTCCTCCTCCCTGAGGACTTCCGTGGGGAACAGGGGCTGCTGGGAGGCGGATACACCTATGAACAGAAACCACAAAACTCCGCCATCTGGATATTTCCCCACCCACCCCTGACACAGGACTGGTGCGAATCCCACACCCTGAACAGAACTGATGAAACCGAACGGCAATGATGAGCAAAGCCAGTCTGGTTCCATTTTCTCACTCTTCCCCCTTCGGTTCTCAGCAGAGAGAAATGGGACCTGCTTTCAGACCGCTGCCAGTTGACCCGAGAAACCCTGAATGACTCAAACAAGCACAGGGCCTCACAAATGGTACATGGCAGGTCAAAGTGCAAAGAAGGCTCTGGCCAACATCCATGACCCAGTTGGCTGCAGCAGCACACTCTCTGTAAACATGGCTCCCAAGCCCTCCCGTGAGACCTCTGACCTTACATGCCTCTTGGCACCTCTTGGCAAGACCCCATCCAGTAAGTGAGAGAAACACTAGTCATCTTGAGAATAGCACTTGCATGCTATTTAAGTCGAACTGTGGTACAAAAGTGCAAAGATTTTTAAAAAACATCACCTCTAGGAACATTTTAAATATGTTGTGCTAAGGGGCAGAAAGTTTATACAAATATTATATTTTCAGTTTAATTACTACATAGCAGCTCTTGCCCAGGTTATGGATTTACCTCAGAGCCACGTCTGCAATCACTCATAGGTCTCCATATACCAACTCACTGAGACTTAGCCTGGGTGATGGCATCAATCTCTCCAACAAGACGGGCTCATACACTGCAAATAAACACAATGGGAGCCATCCAGGCAGCACTACACCAGACTTTCTTCATTCGGATTGGGGGGACTCCTGATGAGGCTAGAGCTGCCCCTGGAGACGCACCTCATCCTCCCTAGACACAAAGGGAATCCTCGACTGACCTAGTCTAGGAAATAGCAGGAAACTGAAAGAACAAAAAAGAAAAATGCATGTATTTTGACCTCTCCTCCTAAAGTTAAGAGCAGTAAGCTACAGGAAGAACAAAGAAAGAAAAGAACAGATATCGATCTTTGGGAGAGTATGATTCAGGACACCTAAATGCCTGTGAAAGAAACTCGCCATGAACCAGCCAAGCGAAGGAACGCATCTTACTAGCTCATATCAGCAAACAGCTCAACGGGTGCCCAGTCTTGAGGATGACCAGGAGCAGGGACTGGTCTACCACTAGGTCATGAAAACGCAACCTCTGGTAGCTCCCAGGCCCCCGATGTCGCCAGAGTGAAGGAACAGAGTGCACGGGAAGATGACACTCTCATCCGAATCACAAGGTGACTAGAGGAAATAGTCACATCTCCTAGAAAGGCAGGTGGCTATTGTTTGGGCAGAAAAAATAAGCGATCTAGCACAGAGAGCTCAGATAAAAACACCGCAGGCTGAGAGCAACCTTGTCACTGCTACAGGGTGGCAGGCAATGAAGACCACCTCTGGACCCTGAAGGAAAGGCAGTCTGTGACTACCCAGTGTTCTGCTCCTGCAAAAGGACAGAAGCACATGCAATGGTCAGGACAGATCAAAGACAGGACCAGATCCTCCGGACCCTGAGCTCTCCCCTTCTTTCTTTATATGCAAATTATCTATTGGCATCCTTCCAGTTACTGTCTAAGAGCAGCTAAGAGCTGCTGAAGGCACGTAGGAAGCAAGTTTGGTGACGTCCCATGAGCAGCAAGCTTCTGAAATATTGTGCAAGAGCCTTTTCTCAAACCAACAGTGTCTCAGAAGAAAGGCCCAGTCAGAGAAAGATCTTCAAGGGGTTCTCCTTGGAAAGAAAAGGGTTGCCCCACAAAATGCAAAATGGACCATAGGATAAAACACCAAGAGTTTAAAACACACACACACACACACACACACAAAACAAACCTTTGCAGTCTTCATCATCTACTAAAAAGCAAACATATGGGTCATGTTTATTTTATTCTTTGGGCTTATTTAGAAATTCCAACTACAGTGAATCTTCAGTACTCTTGCAAGAAAAAAATAAAAGATGCTTCATTTGTGAAATTATTTTTGGTAGTATCATTACCTGATTAGATCAGAACAAAGCTCATAAATGAATTAATTTCTAGTAATCTATCAACTTTGAGACAGGAATTTTAGCTGGTGTACCCCACAATCCTTTTCTGTGTATTTTTCTGAACATTTCATAGTAGGGCCTGCTTAATCATTTTTAATATCAAAATATATTAAATCTGATTCTACCACATCATGTACCTTTTTACACTGAAATTTTTATTGAAAGCATTGTAGATTCACACGCAGTAGTAAGAAATATTCCAGACAGATCCCTTTATCCAATCTCACCAAATGGTAACATCATCTATGCTAACTGCAATGCAAAAGTACAGTACAATATCACAACCAGATCTTCATATAGACACAATCCATTCATCTTATTTGGCTTTTACCAACTGTACTTGCACTATATGTGTGAACACGTGTGTGCAGGGATTTAGTTCTGTATGATTTCATCATGTGTCAGTTCATGTTCTACCAAATACAAAGCCAAAATACAAAACAGTTCCGTTACCACAAGGACCCCTGGTATCTCCCATTTATAATCACACCCTCCTCCCTCCTAACCATCCTTAGCCCTCTAACATCACTAGCCACTGACAACAACTAATCTTTCACTCAACTTCTAAATTTGTGGCATTTTTAAAATGTTATCTAATTGGAACTGTATATAGCATGTAACCTCTTAGTGCGGGCTTTTTCACTCAGCAAAGCCCTGGAGATTTTATCTCCATCACTTCACGTATCAATAGTGCAGGGCTATTTCATTCCATGATACGCACGTACCACAGTTTAGCCAAATGCACCCCCTGAATTCTGGCCTGATTCCAATTTTTAACTATTATAGACAAAGGTGCTATGAACATTTGTCTGTACACCTTAAACTTGCACAATGTTAGATACCAATTATATCTCAATAAACCCGGGAGGGAGGGACTTAAGTGGCTCAGTCAAACATCTGACTCTTGATTTCAGCTCAGGTCACAATGTCACAGTTTGTGAGTTCAAGCCCCGTATCAGGCTCTGTGCTGACAGTGCAGAGCCTGCTTGGGATTCTCTGTCTCCCTCTCTCTCTTCCCCTCCATGCTTGCTCTCCCTCTCTCTCAAAAATAAAATAAACATTAAAAATAATTTTTTAAATAAAAAAAAAAGCCTGGGAGAAAAGTAAAGAAAAAAGAATACAAGAAAAGTTTGGCAGCACTCTTCTGGCCATTTAGCAACTGGCATGGTTCGGGGCACCTGGTGGCTCAGTTGGTAAAGCGTCCAACTCCGGCTCAGGTCATGATCTCGCAGTTCATGAGTTCGAGCCCGACGTCATGCTCTATGCTAGCACCTCAGAGCCTGGGGCCTGCTTCGGATTCTGTCTCTCTTTCTCTCTCTCTCTGCCCCTCCCCCCACTCACGCACGTGTGCACTCTGTCTCTAAAATAAATAAAAACATTAAAAAATTTTTTTTAAAGAAACTGGTATTCTTTCCTGTATGTGAGCTGTATGGTATATTTTGTGTTCAAAAAGTCAATGGTTATAAAATTTATTTAACTTTGATTATGTCCTATGCATTTCAGTCTTAGTCATTCACATAAAACAATCTCCTATGTTTAAAAGAAATTTGTGTACAGGCTTTGGTATGAAGGTAAGTTTTCATTTTTCTGGGATAAATGCCCAAGAGTGCCTTTGCTGGGTTGCATGGCACTTGCAGGCCAGAGCAACTCTAGCATTTCACATTTCCACAAGTTACTATGAGCGACTCGGTTTCCCACATCCTCACCAGCTATTTTTCATTTCAGCCACTCTTACGGCTGTGTGGTAATATCTCATCACCACTTTAATTTGCACTTCCGTGATGAGTAACGACACTGAACTCATTTCATGGGGGTATTTTCCATCATACGCAGACTTTTTCCTTGGTGAAATAACCCTCCATGGCTTTTGTCCATTCTATGATTGGTTTCTTTTCTTACTCTTGAATTGTGCGAGATAATTTGGTATTCTAGATACTAGTCCTGTGTTGGAACTGTCACTTGTTAGTATTTCCAGTCTGGAACTTCTTTTTGCACCTTCTTAACAGGGTTCTTCACAGACCGCATGATTTTAACATTTTGAAGTCCAATTTACCCATTTCTCTTTTAGGGATCATACATTTGTTGTCAAGTCCCAGAATTCTTTGTCTAACCCTAGATCATGAAGATTTGGGTTTTTTTTTTTCCTAAAAGTTTTACAGTTTTACACTAAAGTCTGTGATCCTTTTAAGGGAGCTTTTATATAAGGTACAAGGTTTCAGGTGAGGTCTCTTTGTTTGCCTATGGACGTCCAACTGCTTTTGCATCGTTTTTAGCCAAGGTCAGTTTTCTTTCCTGGAGATGCTTTTACACCTTTGACAAAAATCACTTGCGCTTACTTCCCTGGTTCTGTTTCCAGGCTCTCTATTCTGTTCCATTGATCCATGTGTCTGTTCCCCTGCCAATATCACACCATCTTGATTACTACAGCTATATAGTAAGCCTTAATATAAGGTAGACTTCCTCCTGCTAGTTTATCTTTGTCAAGATCATTTTAGCTATTTGAGGGCCTGTGCCTTTCCACATAAATTTCAGAATAACCTTATTTGTGCCTATAAAAACCTTGCTGGAACTTTGATAGGAATTTCTTTCAAACTGTGTGTCAATTGGGGACATCTTTACTATATGTTAAGTCTTCCAATGAATGAACAAGATCTATCTTTCTATTAATTTAAGTCTTATTTCCAAGTAGTATTCCATCGTATATGTAAACCACATCTTCTTTACCATTCATCAGTTGATGGACATTTAGGCAATGAGAAAGAATGCAATCTGGCCATTTGCAGCAACGTGGATGGAACTGGAGGGTATTACGCTAAGCGAAATAAGTCAGGCAGAGGAAGACAGATCCATGTTTTCACTCATATGTGGATCTTGAGAAACATAACAGAAGACCATGAGGAAGGGGAAGGGGGAAAAAGTTACAGAGAGGGAGGGGGGCAAACCATAAGAGACTCTCAAGGACGTAGAAAAAACTGAGGGTTGATGGGGGGTGGGGGAGGGGGGAAGTGGGTGATGGGCATGGAGGAGGGCACTTGTTGGGATAAGCACTGGGTGTTGTATGGAAACTAATTTGACAATAAACTATATTTTAAAAATAAATGAAAATAAAATAAAATAAAATAAAATAAAATAAAATAAAATAAAATAAGATAAAATAAATTTTGATAATACAAACAAAAAAAATAATTTAGGTCTTATTTGATTTCTTTCATCAAAGTTCTGTAATATTTAAAATATAGATCCTACATATGATTTAAGTTATACCTAAGTATTTCATTTTCTTTGGAGTGATCATGAATGGTGTTTTTAATTTGAGTTTTCACTTATGCATTGCTAGTATACAGAAGTATGATTGATTTGATGTTTCTGTATTCATCTTGTATAACTTTGACCTTGCAGAGCTTCCTTACTTTTCCCAGAAGGCATTTTGTTTCTTTTGTTAAGTTCTAGGGGTTTTCTACATATGCAACCACGTCATCTACAAGTGAAGTGTGGCATTCCTTACCAATGCCTTTATTTCTTTTTCTCATCTTATTGCAGTAACTAGAACTTCCAGTTCTTTGTTGACTAAGAGGGGTGTGAGCAGATTTCTTTGCCTCATTCCTCTAAACAAGCATCCCTCCCCCCCCCCCCCCAGTCCAGGGCAACTGGTGTCTGTTGGCTGAGGAGAATTGGATCCATGAAGAGATGTCCCCGAAGGTTCGGCAGGCCTCCCCAAGCCGCCCAGGTATCTCAGGGGAGGAGAGGGGAAGGAAGAGGAGTCTCGGGCTCACAGAGACAAAGAAGCTTCCCAGACTGGATCACCTGTTGTGTGGGGGCCTCTTTTGCTGGTGTCTCCCTGCCCCAGACACCCTGGTATCTCTCATGGGGAACAGTAATCTCAGACCAACAGGGAATAGAAACGCTTGCCGTGGCCACCGTTCTCAGTGAAGCCAAGTTGCTGGGTTCACTACTGTCATTTTCAGGACTCCTATTTTATCAAGACAGGGATGAGCCTGGGCTGCTTTCCGATGCTAAGTTCTAAGTCAGGAAACACTATTCTGTTAGGTCTGTGGCGGGGGGGAAGGGGGTGGTGGCAGAGAAGATTCCCTGCTGCTGTGCTATCCTTCCAGTCCTGGCACCCCAAATCCAATCACCTTTCTCTTACCACCTTCCAGAGTTATCCTTTGGTTACCTCTTGTGCTATTTCCAGGGCTTACTATCATACTTTGCCAGGAGGTGCAGGGAAAAGCAACTTTAGGCCATCTTGTCCACGTGAGAAGTTGCACCAAGTACCTTTCTGTTTAAAAGTGAGAGGGAATGAAATCTTTCCTTCAGCAGAATTCCAAGTAATTTATGTAGATCCTGCTTCCTCCGGGGAGCGGGGAGAGGGGTAGAGCTCAATTCCTGGCTTTCCCTCTTGAAGGCGGGCCAGATGCAGTGACTTGCTTCCAAAAAAAAAGTAGGGAAAAGGTAAAGTAGTAGCTTTACAGAGGACAGAACCACTGGTAGAAACCAAGCAATGCAAAGTGTGGAATTTTGCTAACAGTCCGTTGCCAATACCAGTGTTAGTTTTGACAAATGTACTATATAGTAACATGAGATGGTATGAATGGGTCAAACTGAGTGATAGATACATGAGAACCGTCTCTAGGTGCATCTGGGCAACTTTTCTATAAATCTAAAAGTGTTCCCAAGCAAAAGTTCATTTTTAAAAAGTTAAATGAAAAATAATCCTATTCCCAAATACCAAACATATTTCCAACAAAAATCTCTGATCGCACAGTTAAGATATCTTTTACTTTAGGGGAGACAGGGCAATGACATTAAAGGGCTTTAGGGCCAATACTGCTGACCTGGAAGTGTTCCACTAAGCACCTATCATCCCATCGCAGAGACAGCATGGCTACTGAAGTGAAGAAAGAGTGAGCTATTTGCGTCTGCCTTCAAGGAGGCAGTGATCTGGAGATCAGATATATGGCGGTGAATCACTGACTAAAGGGGGGCTGAGCCCCACGGAAAGATCCAGGGTCACTCAGTCTTCCCTGTATGAGTTTCTCAGTGTCAAGGGAGATATGCTATGGAACGCTATAAGGAATCCTGAAACATCCAGACAAGGGAGCCGTGGCCAAGCAATGTGCCCCGCTGGATGACACGTTATCAACCTGCAGCAGGACTGCGTCACCCACAAAATCACAGCAGATACCTGGGTGTTTGTGTCCAGATTACCGTCATCATAACTGCCATGTGATCAGTTGTCATTATCTGCAAATGAACCACAGGCAGACCTTCAATAAAGCAACAGCCTTGATAACAGCAGTGATGGCAACTGCTACGAGGAACGTTCCAGAAGAAGTAAGTGTGGCTACATGTGGCAGGAATATGGGCAGAAAGATGCCTAGGTTGGAAGGCATGTGTACATGCAAGATGTTTGTGGGTGTGCATGTGTGTGCAAGGCTGCTAGATACACGTCTATGGGAAGATACCGGTGCGTGTAAAAATTTATGACAGGTGTACGGGTGCCAAAGTATGGCAGGCAGGTGAAAATTTCTGTGTCCTTCTACCTAAGAGTAGTGTGGATGTGTTGCTAGAAGTGTAGAGGTGTCTGTGTGTGAGTGTGCAAGGGGGGACGTGCAAGCAACACAGGAAGCAACCACAGGTGGCTCTGTGTATGATCATCAGGACTGTAAAGGTCTGTGTGGACTACATACCTGAATACATGAGCCTATGTTTAAGGTTTCTCCTTTGACTGAGGCCCTGGATAAATAAAGCTCTAATGACACTCCACAAGGTCAGTACCAGCCTCAGCCCCACAAAGAGGGGGCCCTTGTTCTGGCCTAGATGGGGTGGAGCTTCTGTGGGGAGACACGCCTATCCAGAGCTCAGGCTTCCCCTTTCTACCCCATGTGCTTGGTCCCTAAAACCAGTTTCCTGTTCAAATGGCCCTGAACCAACTTGCAGGCCTGTCGTCTGGGCCTTTCCTCCAGATCTGTCCTTTCAAGGTGGCCGGAGCTGCCAGTGAGGGCCCCCTCTGCTCAAGGAGAGACTCTAGGCCAGTGGTTGGCAGTGAGGAGGGGGTTTGAAGATCAGCCTTCAGACAAGAAGGTGGGCGTCTGCAGGTGGGCATGCAAGGCCCTTGTGGAGCAAGATGAAGGGAGGCGGGAAGACAAGGCATGCTCCTGCCACGCAGCCACATCCCAGGTCACGACGACAGTTCACGTGTCAAGGCAGGGGGATCAAACACATGTTATTGTTAATGGCACGTTCATGTGATTTTCTTACAACTTAATTATTTAGGGGATGTGAGCCTCCCCTTACACTCTTGCCGCAGGCCCCAGTTGTGCACACACGCGTGTGTGTGTGCGTGTGCGTGTGTGTGTGTGTGTGTATGTGTGTGCAGCCTGCTGGAGCATCCGGGAGCCCTGCCCACCCCAGGTTCCAGGCCCTGGGCCACTCATCAGTGGAGATCAGCACTGGAGGTAAGGCCATTTCTGACCTGGCTGGGGGCAGGCATGCTTTCCTCAGACTTAGCTCACAGAGGGGTCTATCTTGCACTCCCCGGAAAGTAATCCATTTAGCATATCAATCCTAACCCAACACACAAGCACCCACACTGACCAGAGACGTGTCTACTAACCACAGAAATACGTCAGTCCGGAAACCCCCAGACCTGGGCAAGATACCCGACTATAATGAAGAGCTACTTTGAGCAAACAACACATGGTCACTGGTAAACCCACAGCATCCTCACAGCCCCAAACTGAAGCCACTCAGATCTAATTACTCTGGGGGTGACAACCAATGCAAGGACAAGAGGCACATTATCGAAAACCACTTTAGCGCTGCTCCAGCTCACAGCCACGCTGCCCTCGATAATGACTTTACCCAATTAGCTTGCAAGCAGTCTGCCTTTTGTAAATCAGCAATGCCAGGGAAATGAATTCTGCACCCGGAAGGGAAGGGCAAGCGACTGGCAACTGCATGGAAATCATTAATTGGCTTGAGCCTTTTAGGTTAAGTGAATTATCATTATTTCCTCTGTTTGGTGGCCCTGTGCGGAGATGAGGTCAAGTGGGCAGCCCACCATGATTCTCAGCATCTTCCTGGCATTCTCATTCCAGGAAATGTAACGAAGGCTTTGTGTGCCTGTCTGGGAGGCTGCCCTGAGGCCGCCGGGTCCCTGCCCCACCCCCAGCATCCACTTTTGGTTAGTCTCGGGAAGGTACATCATGCACAGGGGGCATGTGAAGAAAACACGCACGTCTGTGAACGGCTCACACTCAGAAATGAAGTCTAGTGAGTTTGATTAAGACCCCTTGCCTGGACTGAGAGGGACATTTCACCAGTGTGTTTAATCGTCCCAGGTTCACAGAAAGCTAGGCTCAGCAAATATGCGCTTTTGTGAACAAGACAGAAGGTGGGAAACAAATGATTTGCCCTTGTTTCTGGAGAGCAAATGGAGAAAGTAAAGAGTACTTCCCAGGATCCATAGGTGACAAGTAGACTATGGAGCTGGCATAGCCACTACACAAACCCTGCAGAAGGGGAGAAGAGTCTGTCGTTCTCAAGGCAGTGCTTCTCACTTGTAGTCCCTGTGTGTCACCATCACCTGCAGGCCTTATTAAAACAGAGCTGGGCCTCATCCCTGGAGTTTCTGCTTCAGGAGATCTGGCAGGGGCTTGAGAATCTGCATTCTAATAAGTTCTAAGGTGATGCAGAGGTGGCTGGTGTGGGGACCATACCTAGAGGCGACTGCTTAAGGAAACAATTCCCTTAACTTCTAACTGCGTGTAACGACTCAAATTTGTTTAAAAAGTAATCAAGCATGTGGTTGAGATTATGGACACCGGGGTCAAGCACATCCAGGTTCAAAGTGTGATTCTATCCCTGACTGGCTGTGTGATCTGGGGCAAGTCAAGTTCACCTCTTCAAGTCAGTTTTCCCTTCTGTTAAGTTAAAAGCAACTCCTCCCAGGGCCATATGAAGGACCAACAAGAACGAACAAATGTAAATCCAACCTACTTACATATCCAGCTACTTAATCTAGTTAATAGTGATTTTTCTTGTTAGTCCTTATTAGTACTAATAAAATGTTAATAAATTATTTTCCAGATTTTACCTCCCCAAAGAGACAGACCTTATCTTTTTTTTAAATATAATTTATTGTCAAATTGGTTTCCATACAACACCCAGTGCTCATCCCAACAAGTGCCCTCCTCCATGCCCATCACCCACTTCCCCCTCCCCCACCCTCCCATCAACCCTCAGTTTGTTCTCCATCCTTAAGAGTCTCTTATGGTTTGCCTCCCTCCCTCTCTGTAAACTTTTCCCCCTTCCCCTCCCCCATGGTGTTCTGTTAAGTTTCTCAAAATCCACACAAGAGTGAAAACATATGATATCTGTCTTTCTCTGCCTGCCTTATTTCACTTAGCATAATACCCTCCAGTTCCATCCACGTTGCTGCAAATGGCCAGACTGCATACTTTCTCATTGCCAAGTAGTATTCCATCCTATATATAAACCACATCTACTTTATCCATTCGTCAGGTATCTTAACGGTTTAAATTTTCATTCACATACATGAACACACTCCTAAACAGTGCTTGAAACTAAGTGTTCCTTTAAGACTAGACATGTTTCCTAAAATCATGTTCACAACATGAAATTATTTTAAAAACCCTCCTTCACATACAGTCTTTTAAATAAAGTCAGTGCAAAAACTCCTAACAATTATGCATAAAAGAAAACTCAAGGCCAATTTCATTCATGAATATAATGCAAACAGTGGCACAAAGAATCAAGCAGCACAATAAAAGAATGTTACATCATGGCCAAGTGGAATTTATACTTGTAATGCACAGACCGCTCAATAGTAGTAAATCCATTAAACTAGTTTATCATAATAAAGAGCTCAAGAGTAAAATCATGTAACCACCTAGACAGTGGAAAAGTACTGGATAAAATTCAACAACCATTCTTAATAACAACAACAAAAATCATTCAAACAAAAATAAATGTATACTTCTTTGACGTGATAAAATGTATTTATTTCAATCCCAAAGCTAGGATCATACTTAAAGATACAACACTAGAATTCAAGCCGACAAGAACCAGGACTAAGAAGCGTGTTCCCTATCACCATGGTTATTTTACATCCTATGAGAGGGAGCCAGGGAAGCCCTAAAGAAACATACAAATTGGAAAGAGGTCACATAAAAGTAGGACTATTTAAAGACAAGTTGATCAGGGCACCTGGCTGGCTCAGTCAGAAGAGTGCGCAACTCTTGATCTTGGGGTTATGAGTTTGAGCCCCATGCTGAGTGTAGAGATTACTTAAATAAATAAACTTAATAAAAATAAAGACAAGTTGATCATATTCTAGGAAAGCCAAAACAACAATCAACTGAAAGCCATTGTCAAGCAAAAGACAACTCAGAAAGTTTAGCAAGATACAAAATTAACATGTAGACACTTACAGGTTCCTTATATGCAAACCTCCACCAGTTAGGAGATATACTTTAAAAATTACATTATATGTAATATAAAATACCTTAATAATGGGGCACCTGGGTGGCTCAGTCGGTTAAGCACCTGACTTCAGCTCAGGTCATGATCTCATGGTCTGTGAGTTTGAGCCCCGCGTCAGGCTCTGTGCTGACAGCTCAGAGCCTGGAGGCTCCTTCGGATTCTGTGTCTCCCTCTCTCTCTACCCCTCCCCCCCTCATGCTCTGTCTCTGTCTCAAAAATAAATAAACATTAAAAAATTGTTTTTAAAAAATAAAATACCTTAATAAAATAAAATACCACAATAATTAAAATACCAAGGAATTAACTAATTAATACATTTGCAAACCTTTAAGAAGAAAACTTTAAAACCCTTCTAATAGACATGAAAAAAGACCTGCACAGTTAGAAAGAGATACAATGTTCCTAGACAGGAAAACAGATTCACAAAGATGTCTACTTTTTCTTAAGGTCGTTTATAAATGCAATGCTCTCTTAATGGAAATATCATTTTTAGTTTGGGAATTATACAAGTTGATAGTTAAGCATATTTAGAAAAAGATAAAAGACTATGAAGAAAAGACCAAAACAACTTTAAGAAAAGGAATGAAAAATAGCAGTCCTGTCAGAGATGTGAACATGTGACAAAGCTTTAATATTAACATCATGTAACAAAAACACAAAAAAACCAAAACAAAATTAAGATCATGTGTTACGGGCACTGGATTTGACTATGAACACAGACAAATGGATCAGAATACAAAGTCCAAAAATCAAAGCAAACTCAGTACACGGTAAAAGTGAGCATCTCTACTGTGTAGGTAAAATATATATTCACCTAGTGATATAAACTTAACTGAATGGCATCTCCAAAAAAAAAAAAAAAAAAAAGAGATCACTTCTCTGTCTTAAAATACTCACCAAAATAAATTCCCAGTATGTAAAACCATGGTGGGAGAAAAAAAAAAAAAATAGGACAAAGTATTTATTAACCTGGAAGCAGAGAAGGCCTTTTGAGTCATGCCTAAAACTCGACAGATTTTTTAATCAAAGAAGCCACAAAAGCCAACACCAAGAAATACAAACACATAAAAATCAAACTTTAACCTAGCAATATATCATAAACAAAGTCTAAAGTTAAATGCCACCCCGGGAATGTCTTATCTGCTTTCAAATTACAGGCAAAGGGCTAATATCTCTAATATATAAACAGCTTCTAGAAATTAACAAGTACAAGACATAGGACTTAACTAAAAAAAATAGGCAAAGGACTGGAATAGACCTATCTTTGGCAAGGCTGTTTGGACAAAGTTGTTCCCAAATACTTACCACTACGGAGGGGCAAAGCATAATCTGACAGCAGTCATCCAAATTATAAATGCATATATCTTCTGATCCATTAAGTCGTCTTCTGGCAAGTTACTATCTGAAGAACGTGCACATGATGTGTGAAATGATACATGTACAAAATACTGGCAAACTCAAATGCCCATCAACAGGAATGGATTGAATCAATTATTTGTACACTGAAATACCACACAGCTTTAGAAGAAGAAGAGACAACAATGATCTCTACATAGATACGGGAAGACCTCCAAGATATACTGATACCTGCAAAAAGCAGGGTACAGAACATTGCCTATAATAGGCTGTTATGTTTTAACAAAAGAAAACACAGAATACACATACACACGCTAAGTAACAAATGCTTAAAAACATTTCGGAAGGATACACAAGAGACCAATAACAGCGGTTATTGGGTAAGAAAATTGGGCACATGGAGACTTTTTACTGTATTCCTTGCTAGTTATTTTCATTTCTGAAAAACATCTGAATGTATCGTCCCACTTAAAAACTAGATTGAAAAAACAAAGTAAATAACAAGAAATGCGACTGTTCTGCAGATATGCCCTGGGAGGTGCCTCACGCCACTTCCAGCTGAGCCCCTCAAGCTCCCCAGGGTCCCTGCCTGAGGACTTCTTTTTTCCGTAACAGCCAGCATCTGGGGAAAGCCTGTGAATACCACATCATCAGGAGCTCTTTTAAATCTCTCAAAGTTATAGTGAAACCCACCCAAAAGTCGAAAGCAGGCTAGGGTTGTATATTTTAAATTCATCACTAGCGCCTCTATTTTCTTGTGTGTTCGGCCTCATTTTTCTAGTACCAAAGACATCATTAAGAAGGTGATTTTACAAAAATCAATAGAAAAAAGGTTAGTATCTAAACACAGACTGCCACATTCGTAGGTGGGGACGGACCAGAACAAACTGGCTTGAAGCCTCTGAGATACTGGAAAACCCTCCATCTCCCTGGGTTACCAAAGACCCTAAACGAACCTGCCTAAGAAATGGTTCTGACCAAATCCACGATTACATCTCAACAGGAATTCTGCAGGTAAATGCCATAACTTAATGGAGTGACGGTGCTGCGGATTCAATTTTCTGCTTGCATCCGTATCTGCTGAATCCCTTATTATGAATGAACAGGGCTGGCCTCAGGTATAAGACCTCTGGTCCTAATCACTGCAGCCACCAGAACTAATGACTGTAATGACTCGAAACTGATCAGCTAGAGGGCAGGCCTCCCCCGAGGCACCACTCTGTGGGCCTGCATTAACAGCACAGGCAAGGAGAGCCAGCATCCAAGGCAAGGAACAAGGATTAAAGGATTATCTCCCGAGATAAAAGCAATGAGGATGAAACCGTTTCTAATAAGGTGGGAACAGCACTCTTTCCAAACAGTGGCAGCAACCTTTTCAGTAAATATTCCAGAGAAGGGTGTTGCAGCTTATGTTATTATTGATGAAAGATAGAACTCTAATAAAAATTCAGTGAGTATAAAAAATGTCAGAGATGGTTTCATTTCATGTGTAATAAAGTAAGACACATAAAAATAACATGTTGGCTATAAAGAGACTATATAGCGTTCGATACAGGTACGCCAAAGCACAAAGTGAGGCACTTAAAGAGACTGCTGGTGGCACAGAGATTCACAGAAAAATGAATGGGCCCAAAACTCAATGGGCACAAAATTCAGATTTCGCCTGGGATGCAGAGAGACAGCGCTAGCAAATATGCGTCCATCAGGTGACTGCTACCTGTAGCTTCCACTGTGCAATTTACAAAACAAAGGACAATTGATTTCTAACACCTAAAAAATGGGCCAGCCTGTCTTAAGTTTAAAGTCACAAGAACTCGGGGCACCTGGGTGGTTCAGTCGCTTAAGGGTCAGACTTCAACTACGGTCACGTGCTCATGGTTCCTGAGTTCAAGCCCCATGTCAAGCTCTGTGCTGACATCTCAGAACCCGGAGCCCACTTCAGATTCTGTGACCTCCCCCCCCCCCTCCCTGCCCCTCCCCCGCTTGTGCACTGTCTGTCTGTCTCTCTCAAAAATAAACATTTAAAAAAATTTTTAAGAAAATAAATTTAAGAAATAAACTAAAATCACAAGAACACAGGGACACCTGGGTGGCTCAGTTGGTAGAGCATCCAACTTCAGCTCAGGTCATGATCTCATGGTTCGTGAGTTTGAGCCCCACATTAGGCTCGCTGCTGTCGGCCTGCCAGCACAGAGCCCACTTCAGATCCTCTGTTCCCACCCCCCCCCCAGCCCCTCCCCTGCTTGCTCTTTCTCAAAAATGAATTAATCAATTAATTAAAATACAATAAAAATCGCACAAACGTCAAGTCCCTGGGTCTCAATTGAGGCGCGTCCTGCCAGAAGACAGAGTCCCACATGACGGTGGTCATCAGGGTTTTGTTTGGTCTGGACAGAGAGCTTGCACACCTGAAGAAAGCAATCAGGACTACTGGGCCTGCATTGATGAGGGCGGATGAGTCCTCTGGCACCTGGGCAGGCCTGGCCTCACCAGATGCTCTGCCACGCCAGCACCTGTCACCTTGGCCCGGTGCCCTCCCGCATAGGAACTCAAGTCAAACCCCAAAGGAGCAAAGAAGTCAGATTTTTTCCAAAAAGGCATTTGACAAATTATTTTTTAAACACTAATTTTACAACTGCACCCAGGATAAAGTTTATCTGTATCTAATAAGAGAAAACAGCTCCCAAAAATGGACACAAATGAGTAATTCAAAATTATCCTTTAAGAATTTAAAGAAAAAGATAATCACTCTTTCTCCCCCACTCCTGCAAAAGTTCAGGAAGCATTAATGAACGTGACCACCTTTCCCACTCAAACTCGAAAAGAAACACTACGGGCATTAAGCAGCCAGGTGAGAGCTAACATAATTAATTGTAAACACATCATGTTTCATTAGGATTCTCCTTGATGCCAGTATGAAAAAAATCAATGATCTGTTCTACTTAATAGCCAATCTGAAAAGCAATTTTAGAAAAATAATTGGTTTCAGAAATGAAAAAAAACACATGGACATAAGTATATCTTGCCATTACTTTCTAGAGCTTTACAAGGCCATTCCCAGGACTCATGTAACATTTATAAGAAACAATTATACTCCAAATGATTATTGTACCAATTGTTGGTTCTAATCAATAGTTAAGGACATAAGCAGAGGAGGAAATTAATTACACATTCAATACTGCTCCTTAAAACTAAAAGCAAAATTGAGGGCAATAGACGCATCAAGCAGTGGCCAAAGTGAACGATAACAAATTGTGGCTGTAGGCACAAGACGGTTACAGAAACAGAATCAGAATCGCGGGGAGACACAAACCACCTGAGGGGAGTGGGGTCTCATGGCCCAATCACAAATTCTCTGAAGCATGAATTCTCTCACAGCTGCCTTGGTTAAAATATGTCTTCTAAGGAGCTTTAACGACCTGAGATAGGCTTCAAGTATGGAATCTATGACAAGAAAAAAAAAAAAAGACTCTGAGTCAGAGTAATGCGGAAGGGCAGTCTGAAGGATGAAGAAGCATGAATCAGGTCAAAGAAGAAACCATGGATGGAAGGGGGCCCACAGCAGGCAGTGGCTGAGCACGGCCGAGGCTAAGAACGAAGCACTGCTACGAGGCTAGGTGGCAGAGTGGAAAGGGTAGGGCAGGGCACTTTGAGGGGAAGCCAGATGTGAGAGTGGGTGCCTGGCCCAAGACCTGGCATGTCACCAGCTCAGTTCTCACACTAGGGACCCTTGGATGCCCCACGGTTCCTGTGTGACCCAGTGGCACACTTCTGGGTCAGACTTGCCCTGGGTTCAGGCGCCACCAGCCATGTGGAAATTTGGTTCTGCTCTGGCTAGGACCCGTGTCATCCCATGGTTGGAAAATTCATGCAAAAACCATATGTGCTTTGCAATCTACCATCTGCTTAGTTCTCAGTAACAATTCAGAGCGCAGAAAACCTGATAGATTGATTTCTTCTGGACACCCAGCTACACAACTCCTCAACATCATGCAAGTTCACAAGGAACTTAAAAAAAAACAAAAACAAAAGAAAAAAGAAGAAAAAAAAAAGGCTGTTTCTTTCCTGGAATAAAAGGCCTTGTATTAACTCTTATCTGTTTTCCTACACACTTCTTGGAGGCTAAGAGTTAGCTGCAAACCTAAGTTTAAATACACTAAAAATAAAATTTGTACTTTGGGTTTTATTTCTAGGTAAGAAAATAGACGTTTTCTGAGCCCTTGTCACCCTTCAGAACCTGTGGAAACTTCATCTGTATTTCCTGCTACTTAGCCCCTAATAATCATAAAATAAAGTCCTAACTCAAGTCATATTCTACATATTTTACCTGCATTTGTCTGATTTATTCATTACATCAGCCAACATTTGCTGAGCCCCTTGTGTGCTAGGGACACAGGTCTAAGTGACATACCATCCTGTCCTTGGAACTCACAGTCCAGAAGAAAAGCCTATCTCCATAATCATCTGTGAAGCAGAAAGCAGAAGCAACATCTCATTCTGTGACTCACCGACAGCTACTGATTAACCCATCTCTATCAGGAAACACAGGACACTTGCAAAATTTTAAGACAGCTAATTTTAAGATAGTTTTAAGAAAACAGTATGCTTTGGTGATCAAGAATGGGAATTTCAGAGTCAAGGCTTGGTTTGAAGTCTCACTCTACCACTTACTTGCTCTGTGACTCTGGGCCTCTGTGAGCCTCAGTTTTATCATCGGAACAGAGAAATGAGAAAAGTTCCAACCTTGCAAGGGGATGGTGCACATTCAAGGGGATAATTCATATAGGAAGGGCTTAGTAAAGAACCTGGAAAAGAGTCAGTACTCAAAATTACTAGGTGTGAAATGATGCCTGTAAGCTACTAGCATTCTTTCCTGAGGCTATAAGAAAATTTCATAGAGATTAACTATAGTTTTTAGCCACCACTGTAGCTTTTCCCTCAGAGAATCCTGGCCAGGCAGGCCCAGGGCACATTTCTTATGTTCCTTAAGAAAAGTTGACTGTTCTTTAAGGAAAAGTCAAAGATTGTGTTGAGATCCACAGCCCAAAAGCTCAATGTCATTGTTCACACCTCATCCTCTACCAACTCTTCAAGATGAAACACAACCTATTTCCTCACCAAACAAAAACATCACAGAGCTGCAAACATTACAGGAGTCCATTTTCTCACCAGCGATGCCAGAATTTGGGGATATGCTTGGCTCAGGCATGTAACCTGTTTGAAATTTCATGTAAGAAAAACAGAAGGGCATCAAAAAAGTACATCTGCTTTAATGCAAGAGCCACCTCCAGGAACTTATCCTACAGAAATATTTATGCAAGCATGACAGATTTATTCACAGCGATAATCAATGAGCCATACTTGGTAATAAATGGAAAAAACTCAAATCCAAGAATGGGAACATGGTTAAACAAATAGCAGTACTTTAGGAATACATACACAGAATACTATGCATCCTCTAAAAATAATGTTCTGATGGATGAAATGATAAAGGAGAGCTCTCTAGGAGTTTACAGGAAAAAGAAGGTAAGGGGCGCCTGGGCAGCTCAGTCCATTAAGTGCCCAACTTTGGTTCAGGTCGTGATCTCTCAGTTCATAAGTTTGAGGCCTGCATCAGACTCTGTGCTGACAGCTCGGAGCCTGGATCCTGCTTCAGATTCTGTGTCTCCCTCTCTCTCTGCACCTCCCCCACTCATGTTCTCTTTCTCTCTCTTTCTCAAAAATAAACGCTAGAAAAAAAATTTTATAAAAAAGAAAAGAAAAAGGAGGTAAGCAGATAAAAGACAATGTGCACACACACACAGAGTCCTAGACTCAATTTCCAGAAATGCCCGGGAAACGGCTCATGGTGGTTACCTATGGGAAGAACAATTACGTAATAAAAGTGAACAAGGGAGTGAAAGAACTCGACTTGCTTTTATATACTTTTGAAGTAAATTTTTTATACCATGAACATGTTTGCTTCACTCAAAAAGAAACCTTACATTTTCAAGCTGTCATTCAAAAGCCAAAATGCCTCCCCAAATTATAATTAACATGGAGCTACAAAGAAACAAGTTCAGAGGAAATGAAAATGAGACCTTCCTTGAAAAATGTGACAAACTTCATGATTAAGGCAAATAGTACTTTTAGTATGGTTTTTAAAAGTTGTTTTCTGAGAACAAACAAGTTGACAGCTACCTCTCCTTATCTACAGCATAGGATAGTGGAGATTAAAACCTGGTCATAGAAACACATCTACATTGGAACCTGCATTTGAACTAGATTTGATTCTGGATTTGAACTCTAGGACACCATTAAGCCAGGAATCAAAACATATGGCCCAGGGGCCAAACCCAGGGCCAAGTCTAGCCTGCCACCAGTTTTTGTGTGGCCCACAAGCTTAAGAATAACTTTTCCATGTTTACATGGTTGAAAAATTAAAATTATTAATGTTTCACGACATGAAATTTTTATTAAATTCAATGGTCAGTGTCCATAAATAAAGTTTTATTGGAACGCAGTCATGTCTGCTCATTTGCATATTATCTATGGCTGCTTACACGCAACAGGCAAAAGTGAGCTGCAGCAAAAAAAGATCACATGGAGCCCAAAGCCTAGAGTATTTACTATCTGACCCTTTATGCAAAAAGGTTGCTGTGCTCTGCCTGATATAAGGGACTTAACTGAGCCTCAGTTTCTTTACCTATAAAATAACTCCAGTAACAGCCGCAATGTCACAGGACAGCTGTGAAGACTGAATGTAATAATGAGTGGATGGTGGTCAGTACTTTTTTAAATAATGCTTTTCACATTTTAATACTGAAGTCAGAATTTTCTTTTTTTTTTTATAACCAGTGGCATGTCAGTTTGATTGTGTGTGTGTGTGTGTGTGTGTGTGTGTGTGTGTGTGTGTGTTAGCTCAACTAAGGTGTCAGAGATTAGATGAAAGAGGCTGAGCCTATCACATGTTGGTTAACTATTACTTTCGACTACAAATGTGAGTACCATGACTTTCAGGACTAAGTGTCCACACTCCAGTCCTCCACAGGCTGCAGTCACCTGCCCCTTGTAATGATGACCCTCTTCCTCAGAAGCAGTCTTCCCATGTCTCTTGCATGGTCTATTCACAGACCTTGGGTCAGTTTTACAACTCAGTCAGTTGTCCCTGGGGCAGCCTGTGCCCATGCACGTAGCTTTCCATGGCGGGCAAAAAGTCCCCAGTTGAAACTACCGCTCTAGTCACATAAAAGGTGTCAGGAACAGAACACACGCTCCAGAGCCAGATGGGTTGTGGTTCAAATCTCCACTCAGCCACCACACCACCTAGGTGACCTTGGTGACCTTGGACAAGCCCTTTGCTTCCTTATAGTTTCTATTTACAAAGAGAGATTCACAGTATGTTCTTTAACTGAAAGTAAATAGGGGTGCCTGGGTGGCTCAGGTGGTTAAGCGTCCAACTTTGGATTAGGTCATGAACTCCTGAGTTTGAGCCCTGCATCGGGCTCTGTGCTGACAGCTCAGAGCCTGGAGCCTGGATCAGATTCTGTGTCTCCCTCTCGCTCTCCCCCCCTCCCCAACTCAAGCTCACTCTCTCTCTCTTTCTCTCTCTCTCAAAAATAAACATTAAAAAATAAATTAAAAATCTTTTTTAATTAAAGTATTTAAAATATTACAAAGAACTAAAACTCCTCTTCCTCCTCCCTAGCCATTCCTCAGAGATAAAAGGTTACAATTTGGTGTTCAGATATCTGACATGCACCCATGTCAGATACAAGTACCCATCAGATACAGACGTATAAAAACACTTTGTCTTACATAAATGGAACCCTATCAGATATGTTATTTTGCTTTTTTATGCCAGATCTTATCCCAGATGACTATGTATTTCCAAAACTTGTTTAAAAGCTGCTCAGGATTTGAACCCAGCCACCAACCCCCACCCCGGTTAAAAATGGGAGCAACCATGTTTTCTTTATACGGGTACCAGTGTTAACAAGATGATGTGCACGTGTGCACACTTGTTTCTAAGAGGAATAGACAGTACTTGCATACAGTAGGTACTCAATAAATGGTAATTATTATTCTTCCCAACTACTAACAGCATTTACATTGTGTCCAGTCCTATACTAGACCCCGGAGATATGGAAGTACACAAGACACACGTAAGCCTGCCCCCAAGGAGATCACCATCTAGCCAGAGAATCAAACAGTAAATAATTCCAGAAAGTTATTAAATACCAACTGGCTGGTGATGCAGAAGACAGGCTATCAGGAGAGAGAGTCCCAGGTGAGTCTAGGGTCAATGAGAGAAGATGTCCTTGAGGAAGTAACATGTAAACTGGAATCTCAAGAAAGAGCTGGACATACCAGGTGAAGGGTGGGCAGGAATAGGCTAAGCACAGAGAAGGGAAGGTGTGAAGGCCCCCATGCAAGCTATTTGCTAATTATTACAGTATTATAGTAAATTCTTAATGAAACAGTCACATAACTAAGAAGCAAAATAACCACAATTTATTCTAAACTACAATTCTAACTCCTTCTATACTATCTGAAAATTATACCACCCTGACAAATTTCCATTTTGCAGTGAAAGAATCAAAGAGACCAGAAACCATGGTTCTAAGAAAAATGTAAACATACCGAGAAGAAAAATGTGAATAACAGTCACGAACACAGCAGCCACTGAGAATATGCTACAGAAAAGCTCCAGCATCATGACAACCCAACAGCTGGCATTATCATTTCTAAGAACCCCACCCCCTTGATCTGAGGGGTCAACCTAAATGGCCCTGGAGACAGAAATAGCTCCCCTCTTTCTCTTCCAGGGCAGACCAGCTCAGTGTTGACCAGATGTAAACACTAGGCACATACTCTCCAAATACAGAATAAGCCCTCTTTGTCTGAGAGTTTCAGGATCTCTTTTTCAGTGTCTGAGATAGTATGATGTTCTAAACATCTAGGGAGTCATTATTTGATATGTTAACAAAACCACATTTAATCCTGCATACACTTCAGATTTCTCCAACAGCACAAGCTGTCAGATGACAGGAATTTGTAAAAGCATGTCCTTTGGAGGCTATGGCAGGGGATCCGTCGGCTGTGGCATTCGAAGCCAGACAACAAGATACATGGAGGGACCAGGCTTTCCTTGAGGGTACAGTCTAGCCTAATCTATTCCTCCAGGCCCTCGGAGGCTTCTCTGTAAAGACGATGGCTTCCCAGTTCCTTCATTCGCTACCCTTACCCGCAAGCATCTGAACGTAGAGCAAAAACATTTCTTTCTCCATGCAGGACAGCAATCTCTCTGCCTGAGTCTCGCAATGAGCAATGTCACTGCATTTGGAAATGTATGCCTATATGTGCTGCCCTGGCAAGATAAAACATGGCACCAAGGCCATTTATTCCCCTGCCATTGTTGCCAAAGACAAGAGAATCCATTCAGAGAAACAGGTTAGCTTCAAAAGGATGGAAGTAAAGATCTAAACTGACTGGATATATCACTTTCCTTTACAAGGAACACAGAATAATCCTGCCATTTTTCTTACTCAAGTCCCTTGTATTTGCAAAGAATGAGGCTTCAGTTGTACACGACCAACTCCATTTGCTTATGAGGTATTCTTGCAAAGGTACACAGACATGACTCTGTTAAACTGAATCCACCTCAATGCACCAATTAGGCAAGTAGTTTGAGGAAATCCTACGGGGAATAATTTCTATTATAAAATAAATGATCACCTCTCAGCAGACCTGCCTTATCTTAGAACTACATACACTCAAAGTCAGAAGCAATGTCAATGGTAAGTACCCTGTCCCCCAATGTTTGATTCCTGCCCAGTCTTAGGTGTGAACATCCCAGCAGTGGTGACTCATTCCTCAAGGCAGGGGCCCTGCCCCATACAGCTTGAGCTATGAAAAGACCATACTTGGAAGGAGCCAAAACCCATCACCTTGCAACTCCCACTCACTTTTTCTGGGACTATCCTTTGGTGACAAACGGAATCTTCAACTTCCTCTGTACAAGAACCCAACCAACATCTGAGTACAGCTATTATAAAATGCAATGGAGTTCAAAATCCCACCCCCTATGCTGGCTTATATGGAGGCTTGTCCACATCTGTGAGTGCTTTATCACCTCACCCCTACTTTTAAAACTACGCATAAAGCACTCAAAACCATTTCTGAATGAAGACACCTGTGCCATGCTATGAGTGTCTACCCCTAAGCTGACAGTATGACTGTGTCATCACAAACTGGGAGTTTCTCCTCCTGCCTAATAACCAATGGAAAAGACAACTCGGGATCAAATTGTATTTGTGAACCGCACTCTCCCCTTCATCCCTCCAAAAGTAGCCATCATGATCGTAGTTCTGTTGATGGCTGTGAATGTCCTAACAAAACCTGATATGAATTTGGCAATACCTTTAAATAAATTGTGAATTTTACTAAGCCTGTCAGCATCTGCACATATCTGAGAAGCAGAGATGAAAATGTACCCTTACGTGTGCACGGGAAGTGCGTCCCACCCATGTGAAGCTCAAATTACAATGTGAAGCTCCCATGTGATACTGATGTAACCCTCTAGGCTAGCAGTTGGGGTCTAGGAAGAAGAGCTGATGTTCGTAATCACCCATTTGCCTGGGGCTTTGCACTGACCCACAATCTTGGCATGGAGGAAGGTGACTATACAGTCAGGTATCACAATTCCAGCCTGGATCCTGAATTTCTGACCAAGGACACTGGCTCTACCTGCCACTTGGCTGATTAAAAGAGATTCATTTGCTTCTGCTAATTGGCAGCAGAGATCATATGAACCTCTTATTCCTGCCAGGAAAAGCCCAGATCTCTCAGTTCCAATGCTAATCACTTACCAGAAACAAAACAATCAAGAGTATTCCCTGATGGAGACACAGGGCATCCATTCTTCCTGATGTTGTCAATTTTATCCGTGTATCAAGCCAGACCTTAAGAAGACTGTGTACTCTGTATTATTCTGGCTTATCATTGAATTAACTTATAGAATTGCACTTTGGCAGTCAGCCATCCATGTACCCTGAGAGACCGCGGAGGAAGAAGTGGTAAAAAGTGACTGAGGTATTTACTATCAGACACGGTCAAGAGCATGGCCCACCCTGACAACTCTCTTTTAGAGACCTCAGGTGGAGGAAGGCAACTCTGGCCTCAGTCCCAGGAACACCTTATATTTCTCCTGAACAGCAGCCTTATTTCATCTCGCGGTTGTGTTTCCTTCCTTCCTTTGGTTGTTAGGAAGCCCCAGGGCCAGCTCTAGAAGTACACAGAAATTTACTGTGCATGTGTTTTGAATAGAGCCCTTGCTGAAGCTTTATTTGCTTATACTTTTCCTTATATCCAAATATTGCCCATCTACTCATTTTTTTTTACCTGATACGTATGTATTCCTAAAGGTTATATTTAGAGAATGGGCAGAGAAAATAATTTTTTAAAAAATGTCAGGCTATCATGCATTTGGTTACAGATATGAGGACAGCTGAGTCACATTTCAAGTATACTCTTGTAAGTGAGCATTCATGGACCTGAAGTCAACATAGCAGGAAAACAAGGGCCTTTATTTCTCTGACTCAAAGTTAGCAGGAAGAGGGGCTCCTGGGTGGCTCAGTCGGTTGAGTGTCTTGACTCTTGGTTTCGGCTCAGTTCATGATCTCGTGGTTTGTGAGTCCACGCCCCACATTGGGCTCTATGCTGACAGCATGGAGCCTGCTTGGGATTTTCGCTCTCTCTCCCTCTGTCACTGCCTCTCCCCCACTCATGTTTTTTTCTTTTCCCCCTCTCTCTCAAAATAAGTAAACATTTTTTAAAAAATGAGTTAAAAAAACAAGTTAGCAAGAAGAGAGGGGGCTAGAGTAGAATTTTGCAAGGGCTCCTGGATGGCAATGACCGCAGGCAAAACCAGGGCTAGAACATCCTGCTGGCTCTCATGGGCTCAGAAGGGCAATCCCTTACCTTACTGGGGTCTTCTCCCCTTGAGAGTGAGTGTCTCTGATATCGTCCACCTTCTCTATCTCCTTCTATCAGTATTTTTTGGCCAAAAAAGAGCAGCAGCAGCACAGGGCCAGCTGCTAAAAATGACACCCATCCTCCCCTCCCCCCCACGGCTCCGCAGGGCCAGGCTGCTGGGGGCTGAGGCACCACCCAGACCCTCCCCAGAGCAGGGAAATTCAGCGCCTAATGAAATCGATCCTGATTCACACGGGCTGCACTCTGACTCTCGGGAGGTAGTTTGTGTTTCTAAATCCCAGAGGCACCTACATGGTGTGAATTTTGTGTGAGTGTGAGTGTGTTTGGGTGTAGGCAGGGGTGTGTTTCCCTCTTCTCGAGATTAAAACAACGTATCTGAAGGTGGTGTGGGAGGCCACAGAGAAACCGCAGTAATAACCCAGCACTCTGCCTGGGGCTCGGGTCTGCGTTGGGCGCCCCTGCTCATTACATGTGGCTTCAGGCCTTACACTGTCCAAGTGCAACCTGGGCACAGATGACTTCCCGCTCTGCTAGGCACTGCCTCCAGGTCAGGGGGACCCCAAGGACTCATCACCCTCCAGAGCATTCACACTACAGGTTTTGCCTGTTTGACAAGTTCTGACAATGAGGCCGCCGGCTTCCCTCTCAGAGAGAAGCCACAGACAAGAAGTCCAAAGACCTACGTTCTCATAGGCTTTTCTGTTTGTTTGTTTGTTTGTTTGTTTTTAATAATGATTTGCAAACACTAAAGAACTTCATTTCATACACATGTAGAAACTTCTCCATCTCCTGCTCCCCTTGAGAAATCGGAAGTTCCAGTCTACGGCCATACCACCCTGAACGCGCCCGATCTCGTCTGATCTCAGAAGCTAAGCAGGGTCGGGCCTGGTTAGTACTTGGATGGGAGAAATCAGAAGTTCTGTCACCAATGGGTCCCAGATCCTCATGACCACCCTCAGCTATCATAGCATCACAGCCGCTCTCTGGCGCATCCCGAAGCCCACCTTCTCCCTGTCCCTACACAGGTTACCCCACTGTTCATGATCCCTGCTCTGGGGGGATTCTGAGGTTCCCACCAGAGCGATCTTCAGAGATAAATGGGTAAACAAAGAAACAGCCTGATAAAGTAATGGCTTACATTTTCTTCATCTCTATTAATAAATGTTTTTAGAAGAATCAATCCTATCAAATTTTACTTCTGTAGCAACTGAATGCTCAGTTCTCAGGACACATTTCTACCCATCAGATGCTGGCCACCTCCCCCCAGCTTATCTCCAGATATCTACTCATCCTTGAGAGGCTCCGAGGTTGCTTCCTGGGATCCTTTACCTGACCATCACGGAGGAAGAACTGACTGGCTCCTCAACTGAGCATCCAGGGTGCAAGGTTCTGTCAGGGCAGCTCAAACACATCCCCTGGGGTATTTTATTGCCCATATGTCCCACTCTTGACTACACAGTCTCTAAGTGCCCTGAGCAAAGCCACCATCACGCTCCTCTTCATAGTTACTGTGTGGAAACAACTCGGCACCTACCAGGTAATCAGTTACACACTTGACTCAACAGTTCACTGAACAATTAGAGCCCACGTGCTGGATCAGGTAAGCGAACATATCAAAACCCCCAAAGACCCTTCCACCTCTGAGAATCCAGAAGAAACATTGGTCCTGCATCTTTTACCAAAGCGTTACTGCTTTTATCATGCTCCTTATCTTAAGACTGGGTCAGGTACTACATCAGGGGTTGGACAGACATCACGCTGGTCAGAGGTGCGATAACTGTCAATTTCTATTGGTAAAGATAAGGGGGAAACAGGCTCAGAACAGCTCAGCACCTGCCTCAGCACATACATCTACAAAAGTCAAGAAGTGGGAATCAAACCCAATCAATGAGACTGTGAACCGAGGACCTTGCCACACACAACATTGCCTCTCATCCTACATGGCGATGAGGGCAGAACGGACATCACACAGGCCTCCAGCAATGAACTTTTACCTAATACAACTACAAACCTCAACAAAAGAAAACTCTCCGTCTCAGGCATAGGGCCTGTGGGGACGCAGGTGAGCCAAGCAGCCACCTCCCAGTTGTGAAAATGCTCTAATCCACTCGACAGTCTCACATGAGGAAATTTTAAACAGCATTATTGATTGATTTTAAAATTCAGCTGACATGTTTTTCCCTATTGAGAATTTCCCCAAACCAAAGCTGTTTCATTAGGACTCAACAAACATAATATAATTAATTCAGGGGCTGTTTCTCTAGCAGGTGGAATAGCAGGAAGGATTGTTTTGTTTGTTTGGGTTTTTTTCATTTTTATAAAACTAGTACTACATTTTATGAGTTTGAGGAAAGGTAATAAATATGTCTTTAAAATGGATTTGCCCATGCTGAAGAAACTTGTTAAACACAGTAATAGAAGGCCTCAGAGCCCTAGTTTTGCAAGGGGAATTTTCCTACCCTTCACGATTATCATTCCATCCAAAGGGGAGAACACAACCCAGCGCAGCTTGGTTTGAGAGGCATAGGGTGCTGGGAGCTCCCAGCAAAGCCAGCAGATGACAGGGACAGAGCCATCAGCACCCCATAAGGAAATGGGGTCTACACAGTCGTAGCTGACAGCACTGAGCTGGCTCACTGAGGTTTGTGAGCACGTGCCGTCTGCCAACCCCTGGCCCTCTGCAACATGATGCCACTTGGTCTCCACTAATGCCCATGGCACAGGCATCATTAGCCCCACTTCACAGAGGAGAAAATGAAGGCCAAATAAGTTATTCCAATGTATGCAGCAAGCTAATGGGAGAGCCAAGACTTGAACTTGAGCCCTTTAAACTGCGCTCTTCCCTCCACACCCTGCAGTACCCATAAGACTCTCTGAGAAAACAAAATACCTCCCACTTTGGCCTTTTTTGCTTTTTACTCTGAGCCTCCGCCCCTATCTCTGATGATTTAAAGGCCCATTTAATTCCACTGGTTTTACTGAAGCTTATTCATACCTCATTGGTTAAACTGTAACCTTTGAAACAGCAGCATCAGGCTTCCAATTTTTCATTTTGTCTTTCGTTATGAAGAAAACATATACAGATGCTATGCTGCCTAAAAGTATGAAAGCTTAACTATCGTGGATACAAAGGACCTCAGGAACCTCCTTTTTGTTTTTTTATTTCAAATTTATTTATTTAAATTCAAGTTAGTAAACATACAGTGTAATATTGGTTTCATGAGTAAAACCCAGTGATTCATCACTTACATATAGCACCCAGAGCTCATCCCAACAAGTGTCCTCCTTAATACCCATCACCCATTTAGCCCATCCCCTCATCCACCTCCCCTCTAGCAACCCCCAGTTTGTTCTCTGTATTTAAGAGTCTCTTAAGGTTTGCCTCCCTCTCTTTTTTTATCTTATTTTTCCTTTCCTTCCCATATGTTCATTTGTTGTGTTTCTTAAATTCCACATAGGAGTAAAATCATATGATATTTGGCTTTATCTGACTGACTTATTTCGCTTAGTGTAATACACTCTAGTTCCATCCACATTGGTGCAAATGGCAAGATTTCATTCTTTTTGATCACAGAGTAGTATTCCATTGTATAGATATACCACATCTTCTTTAGCCATTCATCCATCGATGGACATTTGGGCTCTTTCCATACTTTGGCTAGTGCTGCTATAAACACTGGGGTGCATGGGCCCCTTCGAGTCAGCATTTTTGTATCCCTTAGGTAAATATCTAGTGGTGCAAGTGCTTGGTCATGGAGTAGTTCTCTTTTTAACTTCTTGAGGAACCTCCATACTACTTTCCCAGGTGGCTGCACCAGTTTGCATTCCCACCAGCAGTACAAAAGGGGAACCCCCTTTTTATTTCAGAAATAGGCCAAGTGACGTCAGGAAAGGCCACGTGATTTGCCTGAATTTAACACATTTAAAAAGTGGCAAAGTCATGGCTCACCTCAGCCCCTTCCTGGGTTACCATGCTCTACAGGCCAAGTGGCTTCAGGGAAGAATTAGTCAGTGTGTATGGAAAACGGGTGATGGGCATTGAGGAGGGCACTTGTTGGAATGAGCACTGGATAAGCCAAGTTGACAATAACTTCTATTATTAAAAAAACAAAAATACAATAAAAATTTTAAAATTTTAAAAAATAAAGAAATGCTAAGAAAAAGCAGCACCAACAGCAAAAGAGAGTCAACATAAATGTCTGCCAATGGCGGGGGGGGGGGGGGGAAGAATGGATAAAAAGATTATTGCATATGACAAAATAATAAAGCCATTAACTAGATCTAAAACTATCAAACCAAAAACCTCCAGAAACAATTTTCAATGAAATACACAGATTAGAGAAGGAAATGTTTCTACGGTGCAACATGTAATGTAACACCTTATTTGTAGACCTGCCCATATGACATAAAAGTGTAAGAGCATGGACAGAAAAGTACATTAATTATGTGGCACTTTAGGAAAAGGGGCCAAGAAGGAGCCCTCATTGGATTTCACTTTTATACTTGATGTTTTATTTCTTTAAAATAAGCAAATGGGCATATTATAAAATACATAAATAAACAAAATTTAAAAAAATAAATAAAAGAAGCAAATGGGCAAAGGTAGGCAGGGATGAAAGCTCTAACTTATAACTTGATGTAACTTCAAAGCAGACTGGCTGAGTCAAAAGCTGGGGCACACCAATGTGGATTAATAGTCTTCTGTTGCTTCCCTGGAAGAAATGACTTGGAACATTTAAAAATCAATACTTCAAAAATTTTAAAAACACTATTTGTTTTTTTACATTTTTTTTAATGTTTATTTATTTTTGAGACAGAGACATAGCGCCAGTGGGGGAGGGGCAGAGAGAGAAGGAGACACAGAATCTGAAGCAGGCTCCAGGCTCTGAGCTATCAGCACAGAGCCCCATGCGGGGCTCAAACTCATGAACCGTGAGATCATGACCTGAGCCGAAGTCGGATGCTTAATTGACTGAGCCACCCAGGCGCCCCCAAAAACACTATTTCATTGCCATAATCAAGCAGCAGAAGAAGAGACAACGAAAGGACAGAGGCCAACGGGAAGGTCTGGGGTGAGGAATGGGCTAACGCGAGGTAAGAGAAACTGCCGCTCAGGGGAAAGCAGAATGGTGACATCATGTGGAAAGGGAAAGGTAACAAGCAGACCAGACACAAGGGTACCGGGGGAAAATTATTAAGCTGCTTCCCACAGACCAGGCCAGCTGCCTGTGAAAACCAGCAGAGCTCAAGCCATCAGACAAGGTGAACAGATCCTTCAAAGCTGAGAAACATTCAAGGACATATGAATGCAAATCAGCAGGTCTTTTTGGGGTGAGGTTAACTTCTACAACAGGAGGAACACTGTGGGGACTTCAGATTTTTTTAAGCCTAGCATGTAAAATTCCAGATTAATCTGGAGGGGAAAAAAAAAATCCCCTTCTGAAGAACCATTCTATAAATAAGCAATCTTGCCTCCCCGGAGCACCCTTTAAAACTTGGACAAAACGTGGATGCTGCAATCATCCCCAGGGTTCCGCTTGCAGAAACACAGTTGGAACATGGGAAGGACGCGCTCCTTTTGAGTTTTAGAATTTCTGCTTCAAAACAGTTCAAGGCTTTGGTCGGAATTTGAGCTTGTCGGGATCTTGGTATAATAGATCGGAAGTCAAAGGGCAAGAGTTTTCTTCTTTTCTTCAATTCAAGTGAACGGCATGAGTGAAAAGGGCCCCTGACTTTGTGAGCTTTATTTTTATCTGGAGATCAATTTCTACAAGTTCATATTCTGCTCTGAAGATCACCAGCATCATTTGAGATTTAGTCACAGCCAGGCTGCTCGGGAAGAATGATTAGTATTCACTCCAGAAGAAAAACATTATCTTTAAAACCAACAGCTATTCACTCCATCTAAAACACTCATTTATTCCACATTAAAGGAACTCGCTGGTTTCAAAAAGTTCCATGATAAATCTCCCTTCAGCCATTTGTCCTAAAAAGGCTTGGCTCATCAAGGAGAACTTCACACCCAAATAAATCAGCGGGTTCTGTCCTGTGTGGGCCATGGCTACAGGAAAGAACCTAAATTAATGAATGCTCCCTCACTTTAGGACCTCTTCAAATAATCAGAATTCTATGCTAAAGTAAGGTATTGCTCATATACATAAATTACTTTTCCAAATCCTCCAGTGCAACAACAACAACAACAAAAACCCCTTTATTCAGCAAAAACACTGTGATTAAAGCTTCAAATTTCTTTTTCAAAAAAGACCAGTCAAGAAGCTTTGAAACAACTTTTTAGAATTCACTTTGCTTCTTGTTCATCCTCTCTCTATTCGATAAAAGCAACACCTTTTATTCTTTTAACATAGCACTGTGGTTCAATAAATTATCTCTCTCTTTCTCCTCCAGGCCCTTTGGATAACCTTCCTGAGCCATCTCACTATAAGGCGAAAGAGAATCCTTGAGACAGCACCTTTATTATCACACTGAACGTGACTGTTATTAGCAAAGGTTACAGTGCAGGGATCCTGACCCATACACCATAGGCCCAGACCCGGTGAGGCCACGTTATAGCAGAAAATGTCACCCACATGGTGTCTAGTCACCTAGGGGGCTCAGTCAGTTAGCTGTCTGACTCTTGATTTGGGCTCAGGTCATGATCTCAGGGTTGGTGGGTTCAAGCTCTGTGCTGACGGCATGTGGAGCCTGCTTGGGATTCTTTCTTTCTCTCTCTCTCTCTGCCCCTCACCCACTCACACTCTCTCTCAAAATAAATTAAGAAACTTTAAATTAATTAATTGTGATAGACCTGGGTCACTTACATTAACACTTGCCATCTTATGGATTTCCCAGTTTCCCAGACTAGCACCCCTCACCCAAACCACCCACACCGACACCTGCTTTTGCTCCCAGCCCCCACTTCCCAGCACTAAAACACTCTCTCTGCTTATTTAAGACCTTAGGTGGATGGCTTATGACTGATAACTGGGAGTGTCCCAGAGACGCCTTTCTCACTGTGGTCCCTGTTATCCAACACAGCAGGTATAAACATGGAGTATCTGATAACCATTTAAGGATGGATGGGAGTCAAGAAGGAAGGAACACATTAAGAGCCTGAATCTTTTTGGCCCCAATAACAAGGATCTGGGGTGCACGACTGCAGTGACCCACCCACCTAGTATAAAGCAGGCTGGCTCCAGTTTAGACCTGTGAGCTTCAGAGCCTCCCAACCCTGAAGGCCCCCAGAAGGGAACACAAGGAAGGAAGAAGTAAAACCTGAGTGGAGAAGGAAGGAAGCAACACAGAGAGACAGGTAAATAGGAAGAAGAGGGAATGAAAAAGATCAATTACTTGCTAAGGCAGCACAGACTGAGCACTTACTGTATGCCAGACATTAACTCATTTAATCCTGCCAATGCTTTCCCTGGTGCCCATGCCAGACTGGAAGGCTTAGAGGCAGAGAAGTTAAGCACCTTGCCCAGAATTGCTCGGTGAGGAACTGGCAAAGTCAAATTCCAAACCTGGAGAATCTGACTGCAAACCTCAAGTCCCCACACCTCATTTACCAAAGTGTATCCCACAGAATGCAGCACTTTCTCTGGGCACCAGATAGGTGTGGAGTGAGAAAATGAAAATAAAAGCATGTGGTTAAAGGCAAATTGAGGGGGCACCTGGGTGGCTCAGTCGGTTAAGTGTCTGATTCTGGATGTGGGTTCAGGTCACAATCTCACCATTGGGGAGATCAAGTCTGTGCTTCGGGCTCTGCTACAGAACCTGCTTGGGAGGGCAGAGTGGCTGCCCAAAACTCTAGAATCACTCCAGCAACCTACAGCCTCAGCTGACCTCCTGGAGACATCCACCCCAGGGCCTCCCCTCGCCCTGCTCATCTGAGACAGGAAACGTCTGCATGTGCCCACTGCCCTCTCCACCTGGACAGCCTGCTCAACTCTCCCTGCAGGGTGTCTGGCTTTGGGAACTTCACAAAAGCACTGTCTCACCTGGTCCCTTCAGTTCTGAACTCCTGTCTGTCCCTTCTGTGAGGACATGTGGCATCAAATCATTATGATACCAAAAAAGAAAAAAAAAAAAAAAAAAAGGACCTAATACTTTACCCACATCTCACCAAGAATGCTTCTTAGAAAAGCCTGAGGTTGATGGCTATTATACTCCACTGACAGAATCATTAATGATTCGCTTTAAGACAACAAGTTAAAGACATTCTCAGCCTCATGGAAGGAGACCGCCAAGTGAGGCACTTTTCTTCCAACCGCCTTAGAGTCAATTACATGAGAAGGGCTTGCTCTATGAAGCCCTGTTGTTCACAGTTCGGTAAATATCCTGAGGCAGAGAGCATAATTACAGCCAAGTAACCACTTTCTGAATACCGTGAGTGTCTGAGCTATTCACACCAATACCTAAGAGAAGCAAGAGCTACGTGGGCTTTTCAGAGATCAAGCTACAGAGTTGATGCCAAGTCTGACCGCCTACGACGACGGCCAAATTCCAGAGCTCCCAGGCAATGAAAGGCGCAATGGACAAGTCACCCAAGAGTCCTGGAGGAGGGACACCATTTAGCAGGTATGCCTTGCGTCCCTAATCACAGCTGTTGAGTCATCAAGCTAAAGTCCTCATCACGTCACTCCACTGCTCAAAACCTTTCTATGGCTCCCGACTGCCAAGAAAACAAAGTTCAAACTTCACAGATTGGTATGAAGCGTCCTTCAAAACCTGCCTCAAACCCCCCTTTCTGGCTACCCTCCACCGGAATCCCTCATGACCCACCTTCCTTCCCTTCTTTTCCCCTACATTTGAAGCCCACCTCGTCCCCACCTCCATCAGGAAGCCCTATCCACCCCAATGCCAGGGCAGAGGTGTCATGTGAAACCCTGCCGTGTTTTCCAACAAGTTCCATTTCTACAAACTCCAAGTTGTCCCCAACCCCAAAACCACATGAACCATGTCTGATTCCTTTTCATCTTAGGAGGGGAAAGGACTTCTCTCCGCAGCTGACAACTTTTCACTGGAGTTCAGCAATTCTCCTATTATCTGGAAGATGAAATGCTCTACATCGTCCATGCCTGGGATTTATATTTCACCAAGTGGTGTCAGCACTGATATAGTAACCTCCCATTTTTATTGAGCAGCTCACAATGTAACTGATGACATCTGCTGGGGCTGGTATTTGAGGTGAAGGCTAGCCTCAGTTCTGCCGGCTCTCCCCACGGCTCGGTATGTAAATAGCCCACAGCGGCAACACCTGAGCTACAAAGTGGGGCTTCTTGGCTGAGGTCCTCAATTATACCCCATAAAGTCATCAGGTTTTATCTGAGGAGGATTTATCTCAGCAGATCCAGTTTTCATGCCTACAGAACTAGAAAAAGAGGGAGCAGGGCTGGGAATCTGCTCGATACGCTTGCCTTCATTCCCAGGAGAGAAAAATCCCTCTTCAGGCTTTTTGGTTAAGCAGATTTAAATACCATGCTCTTTTTGATGCTCAAAGTTTCTGTGTGAACACCCAAATCAAGGGAAACTATCGTGTATATCCCCAAGCGGCAAATGATACCCACCTTCCAAGTATTATCTTTCCCAATGTCTACTAGTAAAAATGAAAAAGGCTTCTCCTGATGAAGTTTTAGTATTTGTTTCCAAGTCTTGGGGAAGAGTAAATCTGGCAGTTATTTAGAGAACGTCTGATCCTTACAGGACAAGAACCTATTTCTGGTTCTGGGCTGGAAACAATTAGTTCACTGGCACCGGCAGCTGAGATACGTCCCTCAGCAAAATCGTGGTAGGAATGTTTGTAGAAAGGCTCGTTTGTCAGACACAGACAGAGAACGTGCGGCTCTGTTTCTGAGGGTTCTTCTGAAATGAAGGTATATCCTTTTGAAAGACATGTTTAGAAATTCTGACCCTTTCCAGTGGAGAATTTCTAAATTACAAATGCCTCTGCATGCTTTTACGTGGCTTATTGTGATGTCTCAGTCACTGCTAAAGTTGCAAAGGAGTAAGGCTCTTGGAGGCTGCTAAGATATGAATAAGCTCAGACTGATCTTCAAAGGAAAGCCTTTCTTGGCACCTGCTTCCAAGACACATGCAACACAGTAAGTTCCCCACCTACAGATTCAACACTGGCCCTGCACATACATGCTTTACAGCCCTTAACACATCCCACTGGAACTGGTGACTGACTTCTGCCCATGCTCTACTCTGAGCTCCTCCAGGGCTGGCACTACATAAAAAAAAAAAAAAAAATTTTTATGTTTATTTATTTTGAGAGAGAGAGAGACCATAAGAAGAGGAGGGGCAGAGAGAGAGAGAGGGAGAGAAAGAATCCCAAGCACTGACAATGCAGAGCCCCATGTGAGGTTCCATCTCGCTAACCATGAGATCATGACCTGAGCTCAAATCAAGAGCAGGGCACTTAATCGACTGAGCCATCCAGGCACCCCTACGATTGTTCTGTTCTCCCAGAACCTGGCTGGTGCCCGTGAAAACAGTGCAAGTTCAATGTTTGAAAACGAATGAATGCATGTACGAATGAATAAAATGTTCTACTTGAAGGCATGAGCTGAAATGCATATGTAGAAATTTTAATACTAATTTTGTTTAAATAAAAAAAAACAGGGTCCAGGGTGAGAGCAACCCATTAAAGTCACAAAGGAGGGAGTAGAAGGGGTTACCTTCTACCATGTTACACGTCAAAGCCTTGCTTGATTTCTTGTTGTCAGGTTGGCCATCATGATCACATCAAATACTGAAGCCGCAGAAGTGAAGTTCATCGTCAGAAGTGTGAACCTTTGATACGTGGTAGGTAAACTTTTCCCCCCAGGTTTCAGTATCAATTGCATATACATACTTCAGGTACAACCTAGCACCATTTTCAGCAGCAGAGTCTGTGCCAACAGCAGCCACACATGGGACAGTCGAAACAGGGACATGATTCACGGGCAGGTCCTCGCTGTATCTTAAATAACTCAGAGGAGGACAGTGGTGATGATTTACAAGGGCCATCAGGAGACTGGCTTCATGCTTGCTGGTTATCAGTGGAAAGAGCTCTCTGAGGACCATGCTTACACCCAAGTGGTCATTGAGCAGACTCAGAAAGAAGCTTCCATTTAGAAACCACGATGAACTGATTTAACAAATGAACTATCCGTGCCCTTGAAAGCCTCCTGGGATTAACCTGTTTCTATCAAGGAAGTTTCAATGTTCATGACTCATGTCAATTGCACAGCATTTCCAGGCAGTCTCTTCCACGAATGAAATCACTGGATTCAACCCAACAACTCACCAGGTCATTATAATAAGCATTTTACTCTTTTGTTATTGTTGTGTTAAAAAAAAATCCAATGACTGTAGTTGTCAATTCAATACATTTTTAACAATCTGTCTTAGACAGTCTCAGACAAATAACCAAACTGATAAAATACCTTCCATCACCATAGTCATTTTAGGCTCCCAAGTCAGTAAAATAAGACACCTCACTGGCCTTTTTATGAATACTAGCTCAGCACGCAAGGAAGGAAAAATGAGGCCACATTTCCCACGGAATATACAACAAGAAACATTGCATCCTTTACCTTGGTCAAAAGGCTTGTTGGGATTCCAGTTTCTGAAATAATCATCCTATATAAGGAAAAAAAAAATAGAAAACAAAGGTCAGATTTCAGAAAGCTTCTCACATAACTACACAAAAACCTGCCTTTCTCCCTATCTCCCAAAACACAAAGGAAAGCATGAATGGCTTAGAAATTGTTCCCCAAACAGACATTTATGTGAAATCAAAAATATCAATTTACTTTTCAAATTCTTGTCTTTCAAACTACATGCATTAAACACTGGGAAGAGTAAGAAACATTTCAGCCTCATATGGAAACAACGCTGCTCTTCTCGGTTTGACAGATAAACGGAGACACCTTCCAAAAGCAAGGTGGATTTGCTATCAATTATGCTGCAGGTGATGCCCTGCTGCCCTCACTTATGATTAGGCCTCTGTGTTTGTAACAGCTGATAATTTCAACTGTCAACATTCCCTTCATGCAGAGACACATAACTTGCAGTGCAGTTACAGTTTTCCAACACTGGCAAAAGTTAAAAGCAGAGGACCGTCCAAATGTGAGCATTAATCAGAGGCATACATTTAGCTTCGTACCATTTGTTCTGGATGTGTGACAGCAAAATAATAAAGACTGGCCAATCCACTCAATGCTGCTTATATCAATTTATGCTGAGGAGAGACACTTTGTTCCTTGGAAATTCACTGGGGTCCAGGCCACTCACTTATTTATAGTTACATGAACCTCTTCTCCCCTTTTGAGAACCTCTCCTTCTTAACTGCTGCCTGCTCTCTTTATCCTCCCCTCCCCCACCTGCACTGTCCCCCAGCATACCCACTCTGTCCCAGCAACCGGTTTGCAAGGTGAAGAGGCTTCACACGCGTTTATCACCCCCACATCATTTTAGGGCTTGCACACCTTTTCAGGTCATTTCCTCCTCGACCTAATCTACCCAACATTATTTGCTGTCTGTGTTTTTGGCAGGTACTGTGCATGCTGCAGAGTTATAGAGAGCTGCCTACAAAGAGGCCTCAATTTCTCTTCCAGAGAAGCTAATTTACATCAAAGTGCACAATTAGTTTAAATTATTGTCCACATTGTCTCCGGCTGCAGTTTGTCTCCGACAAGATCTCCTGTGAATTTTATCAGCCTCTGTGTCATTCAATTACCTGGCTTTATTAGATCCTTGTTGAGTTCACCTAAGCCCTTAAATAGATTTTAGGAAACTGGATTTAGAGTAAAATCACAACATATTGCTTCTTGGGCAGTGATTCCATTTTCCAGAACATGAATAAACATGAACAGGTTCCTCTGGAAGCTAGGGATTCAGCATTAAATTGTTTTTAACTCCAAGGAATTGGGCCACTTTGCTCTGGCTTTAATGTTAGGGCATGACTGACCTTCTCACCCATTTGGTTAAGAAGTCCCTAAGGGCCACACCATGAAATATCAATGAGAAAGCTTAAAACAAGCCCTCTGCTATGTCTCTCCCCACCTATGATTTTAAATACAATCCTAATCTTTTGAACTCTGTGGTTTGAAACTCAGCAGCCCAGGTTAAATGAGTCCAAGTTAAGGACTGGATGGGGGTGGGGGGGCTTAGCCTCCGATTTCTTAGCTGGATGGTCGTCAATGTGCTCTCAGCTCTATACACAAGCATGTCACCGACACATTCTGCTGGTCACGAGGACAGGAGAAGAATGAATCTAGGAAGAACCTTTCCTCACTGCTGGAGAAAAAAATAACATCCATCCTTCCAACCGTGGTTCATCAGCGCCCTCTTCACATATAGAGCCCAGCTTCCTATCCCTATCCTCATGCAATATGATCTACTTGAACATGCTGTTCTAAGACATGGAAGTCCTTGGAAGCTTAGGATGTGTGTCCGACAGGGAAGGACTGAAGCCGAAGACAAGTTCCTTTACTTTAATTTCACTTGCCACATTCCCTTTGATGTCAAAGAAAGGTATGAGTAAGTCTCAAGAGCTGAATATTCCCTAATGATTTCAACCTCCTTTGTAACCGGGATGGCATGTGAATGAAGCATGCTTCTGGACCTTGTCATTTTTCCAGGTTAACTACAATGGCCACTTTTACATATTTCTCAGGGGGGAAAAAATCACCATTTTAAATACAAAGCCTTTCAGTCATAAAAGCAGGTATGTGCATTCAAATAGTTTCAACTGATTGCAAAGGTAAAAAATACTGCCTAATTGCTGCCAAGATGTCAAAGTGCACCTTGAGTGAACAATCGTTATGCAAAGGCAGTCCTTCAGGGAGCCCCTGGCCCAGCAAGGCCAAGCACGGAAGGAAAGTGATTCCCTGCACCTGACTGCTTTTGCTCTGCTTTAGGAATGTAGGTTGCCTAGGCAAAAACCAATGAGCCAGGAGCAGATAAACCCACGAGTGTAACTGTTTGGCTAGAGCTAAGAGAAACCCCTATCAGAGGCCAAGGTCATGAACACGTGGCAAACAGGGAAGAACCAAGAGCCCAGCTGGGGGGTGGTCAGGGAGCACCGGGGTGGGGCATGGAGGCAGCAAAGTGGAGGATGAGATGCTGGGCGGACAGAGCACCCCGCCACACGGAATGTGCCAGGTCTTACTGGCCCGCACACAAGGCAAGTCCAAGCAGGCAGCGGCGGTATCCATCGATCCGCCCCACGTCTGCGAGGATTTCCAGTGAGGCAGCATCTAAACTCAAGTGGAAAAAGCCACAGATAAAAGACGGCCCCTTCTAGAGCTGCACCTCCTGAGAACGTGCTCATCCCTGAATCCCACTTATCAGAAGGACAACTGTCTGTGGCACTGAACCAACACTATCAGCACGAGGGCTGGTCATTTCTCCTGGGCTCAAGACTGGAGACGGGGGGTGGGGAAGAGAAACCACCCCAGCTTGTCTTTTATTTTCTATCTAAATTAATACAGCTATATCCTCTTTACACTGTCCTAAAATAGACCCATGACTTCCGGTGCCGTGGGCAGTTCTGCCAGTTTTCTCAGAGTTACAATTCCCACCCTGGGAACCATGCCTGTCCCCACAAAACCCCAATGCCGCAGTGAATTAAAGAGTGTTCCCGCTGCACGGACCCCAGAGTCCCTTCCAGATATCAGCCCAGGGCAGGACTTTAAGAGCCCCTGCCTGTCATCTTCCTTCCAGCCCAAGAAGGTTGTGACCTGGTCAAATTCAGACTGTGGGGGAAAGGTACACGGGATGTGTCAGATCAAACTTGCCAGGAGAGGCGAGCGTGTCTGAGTTGGCCTCTTAACTGGTCATTTTATCATCTAATGAGGAGGCTTTTCAAAATGACTTGCAAGGACCCCAGCAACAGTTAATTTTTAAAACATAAACCTAGATAGAAAGATGCATATCTAAATATAGTCACTTACTAAATTCAGCAACGCCTATTAGTGTATTATGCAGGCTAAGGAATGAAGGCCAGCAGTGTTACCACATGTGTATATTTTATGGGCTCTACTACATAGCGTAAATTCAGGCCCCTGCTAGACAGGGCAGAGAACAGGCTTCCTCTAAATTCTAACCATATGAGGGAAGGCTGATTCCATTTTATTGTAGCATTGCTTAAGTGAAACTTACCCAACGTTTTAGGTTCTGTTAACATCTAGAAGAACCTATCAATTTAAACAGAGTCTCAAACTTGAGCACGTTCACACTTTCATCCAAAATCATGAAACGTCTCAAGGCAGGAGGATAAAGGTGCAGGAAGCCAGAATCAAAAGTTAGCGTAACAATCACAGTAACAAAGTGACACATCATGGGGCACCTGGGTGGCTCAGTCGGTTATGAATCGGGCTCTTGATTTCAGCTGGCTTCCTGGTCTCGCAGTTTCTGAGTTTGAGCCCCGCGTCGGGCTCTGCACTGACAGTGCTGAGCCTGCTTGGGTTTCTCACTCCCTCTCTCTGCCCCTCCCCCACTCTCACTCTAGCCCTCAAAATGAATAAAGTTAAAAAAAAAAAAAAAGAGGGGCGCCTGGGTGGCTCAGTCGGGTTAAGCGTCCGACTTCAGCTCAGGGCATGATCTCATGGTCTGTGAGTTCAAGCTGTGCGCTGGGCTCCATGCTGACAGCTCAGAGGCTGGAGCCTGCTTCAGATTCTGTGTCTCCCTCTCTCTCTCTGCCCCTCACCCATTCATGCTCTCTCGCGCGCTCTCTCTCCAAAAAATGAATAAACATTAAAAAAATTTTAATGAATAAAAATAAAAAGAAAGGACACATCATTACCTGTGTAGGATGAGAAAGAAGGCAGTGGTGCTCTTGTTAAAGAAAGAATCAAAGACTGGCAAAGATTACAGTCCCACTTATTTTAATCCTCTGCAGCTGATCAATGCAGGGGGCAAAGACACCTATTTCTCCATTTATCTCAGTAAATATCCTCCTAACACAGAAAAGGATCCTGTAAAATTACTGGCACTCAGGGGCTGGTGCAAAGGAATTTAACTCTGGGTTTTCAACTACTTTAGAGACACTCTGTTTTGATAAACATGCACGGGAAAGGAAGTCTATTTAAAGTGTATACGTATACAACACATATTGTATATTATTATACAATTATTATACAATTATTCTGCTCTGTAACTCATCTTCCCACAAAATCGTTAAGCCTCCCTAGCACGAAATGATGCAAAAAATGTTCCTGCTATAATTTGAGTGATTCAAGTCTGTTCATCATGGATGATGGTAACAAATTGGAAAAGCTATGGTTCCATCCCATTCTGAATGGGAACCTGAATTTCTCTTTCACTGTCCCAGAGCCCCAAGATGGCGGGTGCAATTTAGCTCAAATATTCCCCAAGGATTTCCCTTTCCAGGAGTGCTCATTTCAGCTCCACACAATGTCGACCCAGACTCTGAGGCAGAGATGAGGTGGCAGGACAAAATGGAAACCATTTATGAAACCCAACTTGCCTTAGTTTCACTTACAAATGTGGTGATGTCATTTATTATCTACCTTACAGCTCCAGGTAGTACAGATCCAAGACACTTAACTCATGTGGAACACATCACTTCCCCCTCATACATATTTTAGCCCAGTTGTTTGCACTCTGCAGTTTCATCTAAAGATTACCTGAGATAATACAAATCATCAGCCTTGCAAATAAATGGGAACCTCCCCAGTCTCAACCAGGAGTGAGCAACAGGGATCCAAACAGAAGGAAGGAAGGTGAAGGGAGGGTGGATAGCCTCTGTGGCGTCATCTGTGGACTCGCGGTGGGTAAATGCAAAGGGGAGAAGAAGCACTCCCCTGCAAGGTCAGGCAGACCAAAGTGGGGTTTGCGGATCCCGGATGGGGTAGATCCCCATTTACTGAACCCAAAAGCTTGACAAAGAGATTAAGGGACTGTAAGCAAACCGCTCACCCAAAGATTCAGTGCACCCTAGTTCTGTTAATTTTCACACCACTTGACTGGGAACGTTAGGGGGAAGGGCTGGTCGGCAGGTGGAAAGAATGTCTCTAAAACGTACCAGAAGTCACTGGAAAGGTGAGATTCCCAGATGACATCATATAGTGCCTCGGCTGTATAACTAGACATTTGACCGCAATTTTAACTGGCACGCAATTGCAATTTCTACTACCCCATCTACTGGGCGGTACAAAACATTCCATTTATTTACTGGGAAAGGAGCTGGCTTCCCATACCAGCCACCTTATCTCTGTCCAGTTCTCTCTCTGGGCAAGCGACAGAGAACTCCAGCAGGCCTGTCCCGCCCATTCCTGGCAAACAGCCCCACCAGGGAGGAATCCTTCTGAATGAAGTGGCTCAGCTAAGTGGCCCAGCTTGTTTCAGTGACCTGAGGCCCCACCGAGCTTCCCTCCACAGACCCCCACTCATGAGAACCGTGTATGCCAGCAAGTGGGAGCTGTGTGCATGAATGCATTTCCATGTGAACGCATCACTGCCACATACCTGAGCCTAGCCTACCTCGGGGCAGGGAACGAAGATCAGACTCACCTGCATATTCCCCCAAGGCATCACTCAAAAGCACACAATGAATCCTACCTAAATCGTGTAAAATAGAAGGAAGCTGCTCCAGCCTTAACATCTTTGTGTTCCTGTGAAAGTCCCATAACTGTTACTGGGATGCATGTAAATACAGGTGGGTATATGTTTATACAGACACTCTAAATCACTTTCTTCCTGAATAGAGCGATTCTTTGATAAATTGGTTTGACATTTGGTATAAAGTCCTGCAGGCCCTAGACAAAATGATTTAGAAAATAACAATGTCAGTTGCTCTGCTCTTTCAATAAATAACACACCAGTAAAACACAGATAATAACTGACAATCATACTTGTACTATAACTAATGAGAAAAGATAAAGCAGCAAATGGACTGTTTATATGCATTTGATAAATTGCATCCCCTGGATATACCAATGAAAAATAAATGTGTGCGGTGCTGGTTCACTGAACTAAAACAAATATTTACCACTGAGATTTAGGATTAAGAATGAAATTTACATTTTATTTGGCAACTATTTGGATGCTATGTCTACATACAGTTGAAAAGTCAAAAACCTACCTCAACTTCCTGAGTACGAAAGCATTATAAATGAGAAAAAAAAAATAAAAGAATCAAACAAGAGGAAGGAATGTAAACATTTTCGATAATTGCATCAAATTTTCATATTATCATAACATTACAAAGATCATATGCAGATATTTTCTGTTAAGTCACCAACCATCATACATTTGAAAAAGTGCCGTCGTTCATTAAGTTCATGGGGAAAAACATTAGGTTACTGGGTAGAATAACACAAGTGGGGAAAAATCAGAGTGTGCTCTAGTGATCCATGTAGTTATTGCAGACAAAACAGCAAAATCATGATTAAATCCCAACACTCAGTCATGATTTCTATCTATGAGAATTTCAAGTGAATAATTTCCTATGACACTGGTCCAAACGGTGAAATTCGGTAAAAATCCTGAGATGACATCAGAGACCAGAAGTAACAGACCTTCTACATTTCTGCAAAGAAATTCTCCTGCCTTACAGCTCCAAAATAGCTTGAAGGGGTCTAAAACCTGAGGAAGACATGAATTTAGGTCTTAGAAACAGGTAATATAAGATTGTCATGGCTCCTTTAGCCAATTAAAGGATGACAGCCACCACAGAAGAGTTCCAGCTTCCTCAGGACTTTCTATGTCTCCCCATCTGTCCATCCAATCTGAGGTTGTGGAAGTGACCCACTGTCTTGTTCATTTCTCAGTGAGAAAAACCAAGTCTGAGATTGCTTCCCAAAAGTATGGTCTGCAGTGGTTTTCGTTCTGGGATATGAATGGGTCTATGAGGTTATGTGTGTATTCGACCAAGCCAAAGGACATCCCCCAGACTCAAAGCCATCCCTATCCCCGACTTTATTAACAATATTATCAAAATACTTGTGCTAACCACGAGCTGCCTTCTGAATACCCAGGAAAGAAACAGCCAGAACTATGGAGGCAAAGGCAGAGGAGACAGGATAAAACAAGACCAGCTCTGATGCAGATATGGGTTTAAATTCTTTCTCTGGCACTCATTGGCTGTGTGGCCCCTGCACAATCACTCAGTTTCCCAAGAGTCACACTTCCCTTATCTTTCTCTTATCCGCAGCCACCTTGAAGGTGGCTTTTTATAGGACTGTACTGTATAGGACAAAAAAAAATCCGTGCACAAGTGGACTCACACAGTTCAAACCCATGTTATTCAAGAGTTAACTCTAACAGGTATAAAATTTCAGTAATGTGACTTCTTGTGCATCTGAATCTTACCAATTAGGCCCAAGTGAAGGGAGGCCAATTGTACCTGGTAACAATAATTATCAAGTCTTTTAGATACATGTAATTTTATTAGTGTCACGTACGAAGAGGAGCTTAGAAAAATAAAAAATCAGTGAAATTTGAAAACTTGAGTTCCAGGCATGTCTCTGTTTCAAGGTCAGGCTTATACTCTCTAAGACTCAGCGACCCCATCTTTAAAAAAACAAACAAACAAACAAAAAAAAAAAAAACAAAGGTAATACACCACAGAGCTGTTTGTGCATCGAGTTTTGAACCACTATTAAATATTACATTTAACTCAATTAAAGTTTCTATTGTAAGTAACTATATCCTGATAAGGAAACTGGGCAAGCTCTGGACAGGTGACATTTCCATGTCATCGCTGTATGGATGGAAAAAACAGACAGTGTTTGGCACACCAAAATGAGGCCCTTGCCATCTTGCAGCATGTGAGCCTTTACCTCAGAGAAAATACCAATTATACACAGAAAATACCATGAGGCCTACCTTTGTCCAAGTAGCACAAATTCCAAGTTGAAGAGTTCTGTGAAGGCCACTCCTGCCACATCCGTAGGCTGTCCAACCATGAACAGCCAGACACTACCTTCTAGACTATAAGGTACAGCTATTAACTATCACCTCGCCCCTTCTCCCGCCCCACTCATCCTGCGTGGGAGGCATGACTGGGGACAGTAGACGTGGTCATCCTCCTTGCTGACCACTGGACTCATTGGAGGGCTTTCCCAACACAGATGCCTCAGCCAGGAGCAGCCGCTTCACTGGTCTGGGCTGTGGCCTCCACAGGGGGGACAGTTTTGGGGTTTTTTTTTAAGTTCCCCAGATGATTCTTTAGCCCTCAGGGGCTAAAGGAAGCCACACATCAACTCAATCACAGTAAATGAAGGATGACTCAGGAGTAGTCTGGCCCACAAAGGTAGCACACCAGATGCAGCCCATCAAAGGCCTAACTCTGTCAACATCCAGAGCTTTCCAGAGTTGACTCTTCCAATCCCAGGCTAACCCCTCAAGGCGTCCCCAGCTCCATATACAGCACGCATGTCCACTGGCTGCCCAGGAGAGAACCCACGTCTCAGGTCAGACTCCTCTTCCTTCCTTTTGCTGTTCAGGCAATAACTTCAAGGGGGGGTGGGGGTGGGGGAGGCAATAATGGGAACCTGGGACTAGTGAGGTGACACTGGTGGATCTTGGGTTGATCAAACTGTACAAGAGACCTGCAGGTGGGGCTATGCCCCATACCCTCACCCCACATATATTCATGCCTGAGTCACCTGCAAGGAACAAGCAGCCTTCAGGACTTGGCTCACCACAGCTGTGTTCAAAGTCAGGCCTTGTAGCAAATTGAAGTTCACATCAAAAAGTTCAAATCCAAAAAAAAAAAAAAATCAAAGAGTAGTATTACTATTAATCATACACTAATAATGGCAGTTACTATTTGCGAATGGGCACAAGGTGCCAGACACGGCGCTAATAAGCCCTATGTTTTATTTCACCTAACCTTTACAATAACCCGCTAACATGGGGGAATGAGGACCCCTGTGAGGTAGCTGGGGAAATAGGAGCTCAGAGTGAGGAAATTATTACATAAGATCGTGCAGCTAGTAAGGGGCAGAGGAGAATGTGAACTCACTTTTGCTCAAGTCTAAAGATCATGCTCTACCCACCAGATGACGCCACCTCAGTGCCACCGTATGAAGGGAAGAGCACAAGGTATGTGTGGGATGGAGACCCTAGGGAGGGGCTGGCAACCCTGGGAAGATGCCAGCAGGAGAAACCAAGGGATGGGAGACGAGAGGCCTTCAAGAGGCCCTCTCTACTGCTGCCATGAACTGTGTGTGTCTGAAGCCTCAGGTTTCCCATCTGTGAAATGGCAGGAATAAACACCTGCTTTACAAGGTCTATGTGAGATTGGATCGCAAGTCCATCCGTCATGCGCGTGGATCCAAGAGAGGAGGGAGGACACCCTGACTCCCTGATCCACCCCTACTCAAGACGCTGGCCGGGGTTTCAGAACCATGGCCATGAGCCCTGACAAAGCAGCCTCAGAAGCCCTCCGCCTTTGTGTGCTCTGGACTGAGTGCTCACACCTGTCTGCCACCAGCACTCCCTGGAGCCCGGTTCAAAGTGAAGTATCCAATGCAACATCAAGGCACAGCATGGAGGAGGTGGTGGCTTTGGCACCAGCCATCTCTCTAGGAAACCACGGCTACAGACTTTGCATGAAATTTTCATTAGCTGCACAGCTAGGCCTGCTACACTTCCTCCCAGCCCTGCCATTCAGCCTCGGCTCTTCAAGGGAACATCTGGGAAGCGTAGCAATGAAGACTCCCTTCGCTGTGTCCCCAAGTGTCCTAGCAGCCACCCTGCCCACCCTCCTGTGCATCCTGAGGCTCTGGCCCTCGGACCACTACATAGCAGATACTCCCTGGCAAGAGAGCCCCAGAAACAGATCTGGTCAACGTCTTTTGTCCATGCCAGTGGTGTCAGTGTCGGGATCTGAGGGTACTCATCTGAGATTTACAACTTCTGAAGTTACAATCCCCCATGGTACGAGGTAATCAGGGCAGGCAAGCCTGCTGAAAAATGGATCCACACTCCTGAGCCACAATTTACCTCTTACAGTCACCGACAAGGCTTCCATGGAGAAGGGCGGGTGCCCCCTCTCTAAGGTTCCAGCCATTGCGAAAACTGGGGCTCACCAGAACAACCCTCTGAAACCGAAGACCCCCATAGGACCCACACTCCCAACAGCCACTGGGTCCAATAAACACATGGTCACGGAGACAAGCTACCTTTCCTCTCACTCAGCAAGAGCTGATGCAATTCTGTGAAGGATATGACAGAGCCTCTCAACCCCAGCATGCCAAAAAAGATGCTCGGTACACTCAGGAGACTTAGAGAACCAGAAAGCACTGCAGCCAGGCTCCACGCTTGGGAACCTGGTCACTGGACCTCTTGGTCCCAGACAAGATGTATCTATGTCAGGTGACAAGATGGAAAGCCCAGAGACACTGCAGGAGAGCAGTTCTCATACTAAGAGCAATGTGCATTGAGTCCCCCAACAGGGGTCCAGCCCTTGTTTTGTGGGATCCATGTGCAAGTCTACTCCATGAACATATGGCTGTCCCATTCCTCTGCAGGGAAATTCCTACAATCTGGCCATGCTCATTTGGGGTCTGGAGTGCCCGCAGAGACAGAGGAAAGGTGAAGCTGCCAAAGAAACTGGGGCAGAGATGCAAGGACCTTGATGCCTGAGGAGACATGCAGATTTTAAGGCATTGAGGAACCACTGGAGGGCTTCCTTAGAGGTGGATTCCATCAAACTGGTATTTTCTGAACCATGCTGGGCTTACTCTGTGTGGGACAAATTAGAGGCAGTCCAAGTGAAACCAAGGACACCAGAGCCCTCCAAGGCAAAGTTATCAAGTGACATCATTTACATGGTAACAAAACACACATTCAACAGACATTTATTTCTTGTGGAGGAACACTTTGCTGGCAGAAACCATCGTAATACCTTCATTTTTATGCTCTTTTTCCATGTATTATTTGGGGAAATAACGGAACGTTGATAATAATGCTAGTCTCTTCCAGTTCCAAAATTCAGTGATTCTAATTATGTCAAACAATCAACTGTGCCTGAAAGCTCTATATAAATAGAGTAGGAGCAATTTTCGCAGAGTAGCAAGACTACTATTGAGACTCTACTAGACTATAATGTACTAGAGGAATCCAAGATGCAGCAAAGCAGTGAGCTGCCTTTGCTTTGCTTTTTATTTTTGGTTCAAATGGAAGGACCTAATATGAACACAAAGAGTAATTATGTCCTAGATCTTTAAAAATCCTCTTCCTATGAAATAACTTTTGAGCATTCAACAAAGAGTCCAGTCGGATTTTTTTTTTCACATGATGCTCAGAGGTACTGACACAGAAGCTCTAGCGAAAAAAAAAAAAAAAAAAAATCTCCAAGATCAAATTCTTTAGCTCAGCTACCTTTTCGTGTGAGGGGGAGACTTCCGGAAGAAATCACGTAAGAAGACAGGAAGAATACAGAAAATCAAGAAGCAGTCCAAGGGGCCCAACAAGCAAGGGTAGGTACTTCATCCACTCCATCACCACACCATCTCGGGGCCCAGAGCCCACCTCCTCAGAGGCCTGGGAAAGAAAAACAGGAGCCATGGCACCAACACACATGTACCAGGACTATGTGGCTACTATGCTGGAGTGGTGTTGGGTCCTGTTGGTTAAAATCCCCTTCTCAGTCAGTCAGTTGCATGGTCACATTTTCTAGGTATCTCAGCATCCTTAAGTATTGTCTATGACCCACAGGAAGAAGGAAAGAAAAAAATATAGAAAAGTGCGGGGGGGAGGGGTGCCCGGGTGGCTCAGTCGACTAAGAATCTGACTCTTGATTTCAGCTCAAGTTATAATCTTGCAGTTAGTGAGATCAAGCACCTCGTCGGGCTGTGGGCTACTAACACGGAACCTGCTTGGGATTCTGTCTCCCCCCTCTCTCTGCCCTTCCCTCACTCATTCTCTCACTCTCGCTCGCGCTCTCGCTTGCTCGCTCTCTCTCTCTCTCTATATATATATATATATAGAAAAGGACTACAGGAAAATCAAGATGGTTATAATGGTTGGGGGAATATGAAGCTGCTTATACTTTATTAGTTATCAATTTAAAAAACATGACATGGGGGTACCTGGGTGGCTCAGTCCATTAAGGATCTGGCTCTTAATTTCAGTTCAGGTCATGATCTCACAGTTTGGGAATTTGAGCCCCACATCAGGCTCTGGGCTAACAGTGCAGGGTCTGCTTGGGATTCTCTTTCCCTCTATCGCTGCCCTTCCCCTGCTTGCACTCTGTCTCTGTCTCTCTCTCTCTCAAAATAAAATAAACTTAAAAAAATCAACATGACATGAATTACTTCTTGTATTTGTATGTTGTCTACTCACTGATCTGTTTACTCATTCATTCATTCAAAGCTCTATAGAAGAGGGAAAATGAGGACAGCATCACTCAACCATTACAGGCGGAGAAACTCTAGTGCACAGAGATGTAAAATCATTTGGACACGAATTCACACAGCACTAAAACGTGCAGTAGAAGATCCATGTAGACCAACAGCTTGGGCTGAGAAATGTACCCATGTCCCAGACAAAGGAAGTAACAGTGAAACGCTTCTTGGGCCATGACCAAGGCCAATGAGTAGGAACATTCCATTCCGATGGAATGGATCCGGAATGGAACCACAAAGCCTTATCAGTAGCCTGCTTCTGGGCTGGCACATAGGGTCGCCGTTCATTTATTCCTTTGTTCTGGCATTTCAGCTACCCTGTAAGGAATGAAAGACCTAGGGTTCACAGGGGTGACCCTCAGCTCACTCACAGTGCACAGCCCCTGGCAGAAACACGAAGGACAAGGGCCCAGGACTCAGAGCAGAAATCGCACATTTACCCATGAGGCTCGGTGATGGCTCCAGCTCTGACAACTAAGCCAAGTTGTGGTTCGATTTACTAAGGGATCCGAGGCTCAGACACCTCATCTGATTTACCAGCAGGACACACAAATCACAGCTAGACTTGGAGGCACCTCGTCAGCACTGCCTGCTGGAATTATTTGGGAACAAGACTGCGCGGGTTATTTTGGTGTTACCCATCAAAGCCTCCGAGCTCCTTTCTCACATCTCTCTTTTCACGAAATTCAGCTCTTAACCCAGCTTGGAGCTGAACTCAATGGTTCTGCTTCCCCATCAGAAACGCACAAAAGCATAAAAGCCTATGGCAGTTTCTTCACCAGGAACTTCTCTTGATGTCCCCACTGCCACTGCCTAAGTGATTCTGGGCCAGCAATTCAACCTTTGCGAACTGCAGTCCCCTCACCTGTAAAATGAGGGCAAAGGTGCCCACTCCGCAGGGTGGACTGGAGGGGTCATCTGAGACATACATGCAAAACGCCCAGCACGTAGCTTGCACCAGAAGATGGTAACTACATTTTCTAATTGACCTCTGTGCGTCCTGTGCTCTGAGCCGAAAATAGGGTTTTCGAAACAGACTGCTGGTGGACTCTGGATCAAGAGACTGGTTATACTGCCATCCTGACTCGGAGGAGATTGTGAAGCAATGAAATCTGGGTGATGGCCGCTTTGGAAAAGCAGCAGCCACGGCTCTATGCAAAGTGTAAATAAAATGGCACTTAAGTAATCACATTACTCACAGCTTAATGCATGTGATCCAGAGCTTCAAGCAAGCGTGTGCATGTGATGGATTTCTCATTATCTGTTGGCTGCCACTGCGGTCCATCCAACTGCCTGCAGGCGTCCTGGCTGGGAATGTCTACATGAGCTCCTGATGGGACCCACACTCCTTGCTATCAGTAGGAACAGACTGAGCAGGAAGGAGACGATGCCTTCATAATAAGGTGATAATGCAAACAGACGTGTGTGCTTGAGGGAGAGCTACCAGGGTCTAAGTCAGCCATTAAAGGTACGTTCCTCAGTTCGCAGGGGCTCCTAAAAGAATTTGGGCCAGAGGAAATTTCTAGCGTAATCCTCCTGGCCCCGTCAGGTGAGGATGGAGCCTCCTCGGATGCCAAACATAGCCTACTCTCGACTTAGCAGTGTCGAGCACCAAACCAAGCACCAAAAGAAGGAACCAGGAGTGCTGCACTAAATCTACCTCCTTCGTGAGGGGAGGGAGGGTCTGTGAAATCCCAGGGGTCTCCCTTTGCCTAGAACTGCCCTGAAAGCGGTCACGAACTAACTGGAGTATGCTAGGTCCTTAGACCATTTATGCTCCGGATAAATGGAGAACCTCCAGAAAAACTACTTCAGAATCCAATGGCAACATTAAATCTAAGTTCACCGAGGCACCTGCCACCTTTCCCCAGGGAAAGAGCTCCCTAAACATGGGTATACTTGATTGAGGCAAGGCTTGTCCTAAGAGGCTCTGCCCTTCCTGCCTCCACCTCCCAGCAGGGCTTCTGTGCCCTCACGGACTCCCCGCCTCTGCTCGCACATCAAAACTTGCTCCTGGACCCTTCCTTCAGAGCCATGTAAAGAGGACTATGATAGCTCCCAGACCATTCATATTCAACAAAGGATCCAAGCCTGAGGTGCCAAAATCCTGCCGTCTGCCAAAAGAAAGGCGAGAAATATTTAGGGAGAGGGTCCCGGCTGCCCCCTGAATTTACGGCATACCCGTCAGCCTGGTCCCAGTAAGTGTAGAAGGAGAAGACAATGAAGAAAGCAGGGAGAGGTAAACAGAGGGAAAGAGAATGAAAGAGTCTGCAAAGAGTCTTGAAGGGAAAATACCAGGAAAGGCAGCACTGGCAATGTGAGAACACTTTCTCCTCCAGATCCAAAATGGACCCAATGGATGGTAGCACAAGAACCCGGGACCTAGGGAGGTGCTGGCATCCTGCACCTCTAAGGGAGGGAGGGGAATTCAAGAAAACAGCAACTCGAGCCTGTGTTCCGGCCACTGTGTTCGAGCCTGTGTATGGGAAGTAGCATACATCTACTGAACTTCGACTGGCAGCTGAGGACCACACTCTACACTTAACGCTGATTATTCCTCATAATGATCCCAATGACTTTGCAAGGATGGAGATGTCCGTTACCTTTCACAGCTAAGGCTCAAAGAGGTTACGTAACTTGTTTGAGGTCACACAGCAGGAAGCGGCAGAGCAGGGTTTCAAATCCAGCTCTCCCCGACCACAGAGCCCTGGGCTCTTTTCCATGCGCCACGATCACCCAGTGCCCCCCCCCCTCCCAGAGGGCTGAGTATCTCACCAAGCCCTAGACCATCAGCTCCCAGAGGGTGGACGCCGCTGGACCCAGCTCAGACCTGAGCAACCAACAGAGACTCAGAACAGCTACGGGTTGAATGAGAACTGGTATGTGAAGACATTATGACTTTCTCTGGCAACTAGCAACTTCACTCTTTTGAAGACAAAGGCCCACCCTTGATAAAGCCCAGGGAAGCTGAGCCTCTAGGGCTCAGATCTGGGTGGAGGCAGAGTATGGGAAGAGAGGGGAGAAGAAGTGAAATCTCAAGAGACACCCTGGATGGGTGGCAGGGAGAGGCTATGCTACTGCACCAGACCCCTTTGTGGCTGCTGGGCGAAGCTGTGGTTCCAAAGATGAAACAGGAGCCTGGCCAACAAGAGGCACAGCATCCAAGCAGGTTCCAGGAAGGGCTCGTTCGCATTCGAAGTGAGACCACCTTGTGAGGTGCACAGGTTTGCAGGCTGATCCGTCAATCACTCCAGACTAATGTGCCTCTTCCCCCAGCTGCAGCATAAGCTCAGACCTGACCCCGAAGCCCAGCAGACCAGGGGTGGCTCCCAAGGAGTCATTATGCGAGCACACATGGCTTCACAAACCCAGGGTCCACATTAGTAAAAATTAGATGCAAATGTGATAGGGGTCATGGCTTCCTGCTGGCCCTTGCCTGCCACACAACAATGATGCCCGAATGACAGAATCGGAGAAAATACTTAATAAATTATGACCACACACTCAAGCACAGCAGCCCAGACCTTTTGTGCTTATTAACACGGTCTCTCTGCTCTTTAGAGGACCGCAGTATTCTTAAGTCTTTTGCAACTAAAAGGTACCTGGGAACATAAATCTTCCTCACTGCAATGTGAACAACTCCCGTAACAACAACGGCAGTTCATTACCATGCCATTTTGGGTTCTATTTCTCCAAGAAAATAAATTACCAGTTTAAAAACTATCAGAAACATGTTCTACTAATACTCAGCTTAAACATGATTATTTATTAGAAAGTATTGGAAGCTACTCACACCTGTGGTAACCATAAGCACATGTGGTCCTCAGTGTGTTTTATATTTAAAGGCAGGAAAAATATATAAAACAAAAAGTGGTACAGATTTCCATTTAAAAAAATTTTTTTAGTGTTTATTTGTTTTTGAGAGAGAGAGAAAGACAGCGCAAGTGGGGGAAGGGCAGAGAGAGACAGCAAGACACAGAACCCAAAGCAGGCTCCAGGCTCTGAGCTGTCAGCACAGAGCCCAATGCGGGGCTCGAATTCAAGAATCGTGAGATCATGACCTGAGCCGAAGTCAGAAGTTTAACCGACTGAGCCACCCAGGCACCCTTAGATTTCTGTTTTTAAACAGGTCTTTATTTTTTTTAGGCCAGCTCTGGCCTCTGTGGCAGATCTTGGTGATGGACCAAATGCTCAGGAAGGGAAGAACCGGGCAGGCAAGCGATGGGAGAGAGGAAAACACACCGGGTACAGTGGCTACCCTATGCCAGGTGGGGCTCACCCCTCCAAACTAGGGCTCTGCAAACCTTTTCTATAAAGGGTCAGAAAGTAAATATCATCTCCCTTTGTGGGCGAGACACATACTCTTGTCATAAAAGATGATAAGGTTAAAAACTAGGTATTTTAAAGGAAGATGTACATACATTCCATTCAGTTCAACAGAAACTTATTGACTCTCTTGGTGATGATTATCTAAGGGCTTATTACAGGAGGCGAGGAGCAGCTGGAGAGTTTCCTTACCATCCTGAAGTTCCATCCTTAACAAAAACAGACTCTGTAATCCAGAGGCAAAATGGAGGAGACTCACTGTAACAACTTATCAGATGCTCCGGTGAACTCCTTGGCCACAGTGCTCCTGGCTGCTGCCTCCAAGGCCATCACCCCTCCCCCACCCACACGTTAGGGCAACCTACAAAGGCCTCACACAGCCATCATGATGTCAACAGTTTCGGTGCAGATTTCCCTGGCAAAAGACAGCTGCGGCCCAGCCATGAGACCACCCATGTGCACTAAGCCATGTACTCTACCTCCTGGGCTCAGACTTTTTGTGGTCAAAACTTGTCTCTAGCTGAGGTTCTGGGACACAGAGGCCTGCTCCTGTTTGAGCATTTGGTGACACTTCCCTGGAGTGACAGCACTGGCAAAGAGTCCTTAAGGACCCATGAGACTTCTCCCACAACCTACCCAACTGGAAAAAGAAAAAAAAAAACAAAACACTCATAATTGTCTTCCTGAGACCACTGTGGGTGAAAATTTAGTTAAATTGTTGGAAATTAGCTAACCAGGGAAAGAAACTACATTTCCTTCTCTTTTTTCATCTCCAGCTCCAAGGACAAGATTCCTCTCAGATGCCCCTAAAAGTTTCTGCAATTGTCTCTAGACAGGCACTAGTGAGGAGAGAAAGTAAATTGCTCTCTGCAATTACTAAGCTGTGAACTCCCTAAACAGCCAATCTTCATGCTGCCATTGTAGTCGTGTCTACGGACGGCTGGTTCAGGCGAGGGCAATCATTCCCAGAGCCCTCCGCTACTGCTAAATGTTCAAAAGGCAATGTGGAAAATTACCCAGAAAACAGCTGTTTATGCTTTAGGCAGCTCCTACATGGGGAGAGAAGCAATGGGCGGGTGGAAGTCAGAAGCCATAAAACTGAGAAAATACTATTTTCAAGTTAAATGTGAAGGGAAGTCCCTTTGCGAGAGGTAATCAATAGTCAAGTGGAAGCCAAGAGGACAAGACTCCCCGGTTAAGGAGAGAAGGCAAGCAGTTAAGAGTCACCCCCAAATAACAAGTCACTGAGCTACAGCAGGCCCCAGAGAGTGAACTCACCGCCTGTTATGGTCACCGGAGCACTCAAGGTGCCTCACCCAGCAAGGGGAGCCAGGCCCAGCCCCCAGATGCTGTATGATTTTCTCCTCCCATGCACACAACTCTACAACACAGAGGTAGCTTCTAAATCATCTGTAGTAAATTGTGCTACTGAAGGCACAGTGCTGACATTCTGAAAGGCCAGGTAATGGCAGCTGTGATTCCCCTCCAACCATAAGCCAAGAATCTAAGAGACTTGGAAACCCTTGGATACACCCAACCCCGACTCTGTTCCGAGTCTTGCCAACAAGCCACCCTCAACATAGAGGCTCAGCACGGTATCCTGAGTCCTATTCAGGGCTTCCCATAGGAGGGTCCTACCTCCCTAACCAGGCCAATTCCCACAGGCATAGTTGTGAGGATTCAATCAGTAGGCTGGAAACTAAGAGTCTTCAACTAATGAATAGAAAGAGAAGATCTGGAAGCAGCCAGAGATTCTGATCTCTGGACTCTCTGAGGTTTTGGAGACCAGGCAGTCATTAGATGCTAAGCTTGGACACCAGACTACATTTAAAAGGGAAATCTGGACTCATAATGATTTTTTACTTCCACAATTCTAGACCAGGTTGTTGCTAAGCATCGAAGTCCAGCACATTTTATCCAAAACCTTAAGGACCTCCTGAGTGCATGAAGGGAACAAGATGCAATGACTTCCAGAATGAGGAGAAATTGGAAAACTTTCAAAGGTACTGAGGAGGCAATCAGCTTCAAAGATCTATTTCTGAGATGGAGAACTGGGGAAGGAGAAGCTTACCTAAATTTTACATCAGGACTGAACTATTCATAGCAGGAGGCTGGAATGTGGTTTTGTTGGCTTGATCCAAATTGCAAAGAGCAAGGATGCATCTTCATTGGCAGGGTGGCAGGGTAGAGAACTGAGCTTTGGAGCCCAGCAGAGCCACTAGGCATCTGGCCTCCAGCGTGTATTCCCTGTGTGACTTTGGAAAGGTACTGAACCTCTCACTATTCCAATCTATAAACTGAGGTTATTAATGGGGCCAACTCCTTAGACTTTACAGAGTCCAAATGAATAGTAGTCCATGAATATTCATAAACAGTAGCCATTATAAGTAGAATTACTGTTTAATGGGTGATTCTCATTTAGGTGCATTTTAACTCTGGCTTCCTCTTCTTTTCAAAGTCTTCCCATCACTACCATTTGAGGGGGTTAAAACACCCTAAAGGGAATGCTTGACTGGCCTGTTGCTTTTCTTTAAAACACAGTATACTCTGGTTTCAAGGTCTCAAAACAGGTGCAAAGAGTCAGTGACTTAGAGTCTTAAAAAAGAAGAAAGCAAAAACCCTCCCTAACATGTAAGCCAGAGGCAAAGGTGAGGAAAGGTGGTTCTGTTTCATCATAAAGAAAAAGCAATAAAAAAAAAAAAAGGGGGAAGGAAAAAAAAGGAAAAGTAATTTTTGTGGAGGACAGACCACAAGTCTCCCAGCTGGAGATGTGCTGGTTGAAGCTAGGACAAAGCTGTAGAGAGAGGTACACCGTTCTCAACAAGAGCGGGAAATCACATTTTTCTAGATGTGGTTTTAAATTATGTAAGAGAAACAGTATGCAAAGAAGAAAACTCATAAATATCTTCCTCATCAAGAAACATCCGAAGAGTGAAAGAAACAAGCCAGAGTGAAAGAAGATACTTGCATCGTTTGAAACCCAACAAATGGCTTAGGGCGCCCGGGGGGCTCAGTTGGTTAGGTGTCTGACTTCAGCTCAGGTCATGATCTTCTGATTTGCAGGTATGAGCCCCACGATGGGCTCTGTACTGATAGCTCAGAGCCTGGAGGCTGCTTTGGATTCTGTGTCTCCCTCTCTCTCTCTGCCCCTCCCCCATTCGAACTCCATCTCTCAAAAATAAATAAACATTAAAATATTCTAAAAACAAAAACAAATGACTTGCATCCAGAATATAAAGACTGTATACAAATCAGTAATAGAAAAAATGACCCCATTCAAAATATGGGCAGGAGATGCGAATAGGGCACTTCTAAATAGAGGATACCCCTAAGCCAACATTTATCAGAAGGGCTTAAGCCTTAAACTATGACTTTACACAGTATAAGAAAAGATGAAGGACAACTGGCACTGTCACGCAGGGCACAAGGCAAGGCACTGATGTGATGTTAGCCACTTCAGAAGACGGCTTGACAGGTGCCCCAGAGACTCCACCCCCCGAGAAGATACCCAACACAAATGGGCACACGTACGCAAAAGGCTTATACAAGAACGGTCATCAGCAGCAACACTCAAAGTAACCCTCAGTGAAACAACTCAAGTATCTACCAATAGCCAATGGATCAACTGTGGTTTGTGTGTGCACAAGTGAACAGTAGGCAGCAGTGGCAACAGACCAAATGTCGCTACACATTACAACGTGGACGGCCCCAGGTGCATAAACTGGCACAGAAGAGCACAAACTGTATGATGTCATTTACAGCAAATTCAAAAAATGGCAAGACTAAGCTCTGATGCAAAGTTGGAACAGCAACTCTGGGAAGAAGCGAGGGAGTAAGTTAGCGAGGACAAGTCACACTCACGGGTGCCAGGAACATTCTGTCTCTTGCCCTAGGTGCAGGTTGCACAGGTTTGCTCCCTTAGTAATAAGTCTATTCTATCTGGCACTTGGTACGCATGCGTATTAGACTCCACTAAAAAAGTGTAACGAGTGAGTGAAACAAAGAAACAATCTATTCTGTTGTACCTATGTGATCTAGGCAGGGTCACTGCTTAGTTGGAAATAAAGAAATATTCTGAGCCAGAAAAAGGCATTTCCTGGAAACACCCACATGGCAGAAAGTGTTTTTGTGACAGCTGGACACGCACACCCCAGAGTCGGAGAGATGGGTCTTAGTCTCAACCATAAAAGTCAGGAAGCCAGAAAGCCACAAGGGAAACCCAGGACCTGCACAAATAACCATCAATGTATTAACTGCTCCTTAAGTGGCAGCATTGTTTTAAACACTTAAATGGATTAATTCAGGTAATCCTCATAAATTCCTACTTTTTAAATAAACACAGAGGAGTTAAGTGTGTGACATAAGGTCACACAATTAGCAAGGGACAGAGCATGGACTAATTCAGTCCAGGGACTACTGCTCTGGAATTCACATGCTGTAGGCACGTGCTATGCCAGCACCGAAACCACCTGACCATCTAAGAACGAACAATAAATCCAGCCACTCACCTCAGCAGAAGCAGTCACAGAAGCAATGGGGAGAGGAAAGTCAGGCCAAGAGGAGAAAATCCATTGCTTACAGAGCACCTACTAAGTGCTAGGCAATGAGCTAGGTACTCTAAGCCAAATTCGATTTAATTTTCAGAAGAGCTCTATCAGGAACTGTAGCTACTCTTACCATCCCTATTTGAGAGAAGCAGCAAGTGAGGCTTGGAAAACGTTAACTTTCCACTGCTGGTGAAGAGCATGGGGAGGATTGAACCGCAAAGTCCCACAACCTGAAAGGTCAGTAAAGTCTACAGGCCAGAATAGGTCCTGGCAGCACCGTGTTTCCATGGCAACTCCAGGGAAGCCACCATCACTGAAGTGGAGTTTACGAGGGGAAGTTCACACCTGCAAGATTGCTTTATAGGACCAGACCAGCGCCCAATCCAACCAGTAAGAATGGAGCCCTCCTGCTCAGCGACAGGGGTGGGCTGACATGTAAGGATCCCTCCACAAACAAAAGCTGGAGTGAGATGTCCTATCTGGAGTGGTGGAGCAGACATCTGTTCTGTCTGTGCCAGAGGGTCCCCCTCTTCTTATAAGAGAATGCTTTACCTATGATTCAGGCCTGGCTCACCATCCCACCGGTCACACGGACGAGAGCGAGCGAGAGAGGGGATTTCACCCTCCTGGCCATACCATAGCGATTCACCCAGGAATTGGTACATGACCTTGCAGATGAGTCAGAGTCCTCTCTGAGCTTGCATATGGATGCTGGAGAGAGAGGGCTCTAAGTGACTCCTTTAGGAAGAACTGGCTTGGAACTTCTCTAGAATATCTTTCCAGTCACATGGAAAAAGCATGTCGAAGGATAAAGCCAGTGTGTCAAAGCAGATGTAGTGGGGAGACAAAGAGAAAGTGAGGGCAAGCCCTGGATGCAGCCCTGCCTGAAGTCCAACATTGGACTTTCTAAGTACATGGAACATAACCTGGCTTTGCATTTAAGCTAGTCTGAATTGGGCTTCATTGCCTTGCAACCATGAGAGTCCTAACATAGCACAGGTCTCTGGATAAGGTAGGATATAGGGTTGTGTTCTGAAACAAGTGATGGCAGATTGAACAGGGGAAGCCAAGCAGTCTGAAAGCCCTCTAAGGAGGGTTCCGTACGGGAACCATGTTGGGCTGAACTCCCAAAACCTATCATCAGCTTCGGGGAAAGGAAAGTAACACAGATTCATGAGAAAACTTCATCGTCTCCACTCACTGGCGTAGTAGGGAGAAAACAAAACAAAACAAAACAGAACAACTGGGGGAAGCCAGGTCAAAATGTTGGGGCAGCTACCAGGGTGCAGAACCGATATCAAACAGCTGAGTCACCTGTCATCTTTCAGAGCAAACAGCTTTCAGAAGGAAGCACTTCCACGGCAGAGCTGAACACAGCCAGGCTTGGCTCTCACAAATGGATCTCTATGGGGTAATGAATCGACCCATCTTTAACAAGATTTTCCTGCGATTTTAATTCCATACAAGAGTCAACCAGTGAGAAAGAACAAAATGATATTTTACTACCTGTAGATACACACCTTAACTTTTAAATTCGTATCTTCAGATAGGAAGGGGGTCGGGAATAAGAGGAAATTAAATCCATAAATCCACTGATTTATCACTGCACAAACACAGAACTGGCATGACAGTAAACTCTTTTCGCAGACTGTATTTCCCCCAGAGTCAGTGCTGCAAACACAGTGGAAAATCCTGATTTGGAATGAGAAATAATTCCATTTTAATCTTGTTTATCTTCTTGGTCTAGTAATCCCCTGTGGCCACTGCCCATCTGGCACGTTCCTGTAAGAAAACTGTGGCCACAGTTGTTTCATTCAATTCTGTGGTTGGTTTGTGGAATGTTTTTTTCAATGTATACAATAGAGGCCATTGGGTATTGGGCTTATTTTTCTTAAATAAATCTAATAAACCAACACCAAGCACCATTTATTTCAGGAATATGTTGAAAGTACAAATAACATGTAGGCAGCCTTTATGAGAGCACATGAAATGCTATCTGCAGGGAAGTTAACAGAGCCCAACAAATTAGTCTAATCTCAAGTGGACCAGGAGGAAGCAAACAGACTCACCAAAGCAAAATGCAATTAGTAACAATATTCTGCAATTCGGCAGCTCGCATCATCAGAGCATCTGAGGATGCGCAACATGCCTTAATTAATTCTGACAGTGCCCTTTAGAGCCCCAAATCGCAAACTTTAGCCTGCATGGAAATCCTGAAGTGACCTCTTTCTTGCTCTCAGAAACTCTGATTCGGGGAATCTGCCACGGGGCTTAGAAATCCTACCCTGCCTGCTCCCCTAAGTGAACGTGATCATGGAGGTCTGGAAACAGCGTGATGAAATGCCCCACAAAGAAAGGTATGACCACTCGCCACATACATGGACCATAGCTCAGGAGAAGTAAGGGTTTGCCACTTGCTCTGGGGTTGCGACGTCCAATAGAACTTTCGGTGATGACGGAAAGGTTCGGGAGTCCTCACTGCCCAATACAGTAGCCACAGGTGGTTGATGAGCACTTGAAATATAACTAGTATGACCGAAACACCGAACGTTTAATTGTGGTCCATTTCAATTTAATTTAAATGGTCATGCATCTATGGCTTATTTACTGAACTACGCAGCTCTAGACCCCATAGCAGCATTTAAGGAAAAGATGGAAGTTAACTGGATTAGACCATGTTCATTTCCACCTTTGACCAATTATTAGCAATTTCTTTTCCTTATCTATATACGTTAACAAAATGGCATGGTCTGAGTACCTACTACTGTCAAAAACTCCATCAGGGAAGTTTTATAGATGAGGAAAACTGAGGCTCAAAGAGGCTAAACATGTGCTCGATGTTACAGGACTGGACATGACAGAGTCAAGATTTGAACACAAATCCTACGATCCCAATACCACACCGTTTCCACTAAAACATGGAAAACATGTTGTCTCCATATATGGGGGCTCAACTCAAAACACGAAGAGAAGGTAATGGAACTGTCACCTCCCTTACCCTCAACTCCTGACATTTTTCATTGTTTTCCACGTATCAACTGCTATTCTTATGCAGGGTTCTATAAATACAGTATAACACAGAGAAAGGAAAAGGTCCCAGGTGCCAACCACAAACTGCAGGATTCGGCCCTCATTGGCCCCACACCACCCCCTGCCATCTGCCCCTCTGCCTTCTGCTCGCTCTGCTCTAGTCACACTGGCCTTCTGCGACAGCAACACAGCAGGCAGTCTCCTGCCTCAGGACCTTTGCACTAGCTGTTTTCTCCCCCTGAAAGGCTCTTCCTTCAGATATTCACGTGACATAGTCTTTCTTGAGATCTCTGCTCAACTGTCCTTATATGTGAGTTCTTCTGCCACTACTTTTTTAAGTTCTCTTTCTGACTCCAAAGCCACTACTCCTGGTACTGACTCCCTGAATTCTTCTCTGTAGTGTTTATCACCTGTTTATTGTCTGTCCTCCTCTACTCCCATTGGGACATAAGCTGCATGAGGACAGGAATTGTCTTGTTCACTGATATACCCTAGCACCTGGTCCAGAAAAGGCACTCAGTAAGTACTCTGAATAAGTACACAGATAGACAATAAAAGTTTACCTGCATGGTTCCAAGAGAGGTGTTATTTTTTGTCCTTCGTACTTTTCTAGGTTTCCCCAACAGTCTACAGTAACATCAATGCCCCTTGCAGTCATTAAATCAATGAATGTCCTTCACATCATCCTACTTGGTCATCACTGGGTGGCCCGAAAGTCACCACCTCCATGAAGTCTTAAACCTGCACCTACTCTCCACCCTTCCCACTGTGAGCTCTGCTAACAACGGCATAGAGCTAACGTCCCCTTGAAACAGAGATTGTCAAGTCTGTGGGTCACCAAACCTGCTAGATCCAAGGAACTCAACCACAGGGGCCTGCCAATGAATCATACTCAATTTCTTTGATTTAAATAATATAACTCCATTTCTGACGATTTTACCATTGGATAGGAGACTAAAAATGAAAGGTCCCAGTACTTGCTGAAGTAGCTATACATTCCCCTCCACATCAAGGTCAACTGTAAACCCTGTTCACAATGCTGGCTTCATGAAGCTGGAGGTAGGCTCCACCGCACTGACCAGGCATGCTTGGATAATGCTTCTTAACTGGGGGGGGAAGTACTGTTGGATGTGGGTTCTGATTTATACCAATCAACTATCAGCAGATTTCTGTCACATATAAAACAATAAATGCACCTGGTAATCAGTTCATTTCACCAAGGTCTGTCTCTCACATACCCCCTTACTGAACCTTCCAAGTAACTCAGTAAGGTGGGTTTTATTATTATTCCTGTTAAGAAGTTGAGAAAACTGCAGCACAGAGAGACAAGAGGATTTCTTATATGTCACATGTCAGATAGGTAGAGGGAGAGGGGAAGCCGGAATTCAAACTCACAGCCTGTGCTTAGTTAAAGGACACAATCTCTAATTGTGAAAGTTATGAATCAAGCTGCAAGGGTGTCCAGACAATACAGAAGTTGTGACGGGCAGCTACAAAACGTGGCATGGCTGACTGAGTATGAACTAAAGGAGCATCCAGGCTGTGAAATTGTGCTCCTGGCTGTTCCTATGAACACTATTGTTTGACAAGTGCTGCCCAGTGAATTGGTAGATAGAAAGGCTTTTCCACTGGCCTGAAACTAATGCAGGCCTCATAAGTAAATAGCACTCATCTGTGACAAGCACAGATAAATCCCAGTTTAGGGCTCCCCTCTGGAAGGGCTGGTGGAGGAGTCCAGATGCTCCATTGGTACAATTTATCATCCCAGAGAGACAGGTTAAAAGGTGCTCTCAACACCACGCACAATCTTGACACAGGCTCACAGAGCAGGGACTGGGGACCTAGGATGGGATGTGGCACGCAGACTGAAGCATGGACCTCCGCAGCAGGCTTCCTGACATGAGGCCCCCTGAGCCGTCCAGCACAAGGGTGAACGGCAATAACTAACCCCAATGAATCGTAATACATTTGCTTAAAGAATTTTAGCTAAACTTCAAGAAAAGGCAAAAGAAGAGATAAGAAGATATATAGAATTTGTTTAATTGTACATTACCAGTATGACATATATGTAGGTACACATACATTATATACATGCATATGTACATATAATGCACACATATAATGCATATGTATGTACACACATAGCAATCTGTGTCAGAGATTCTATCTAGTAAGGTGAGCAGGTGCCTTCATCTGAGGTACAAAAGAAGGATGTCTGTGCATATTTAATTTTAATAAAAAATAGAAAAAGTATATGAATTGGAAAAAGTACAGCTATAAACTATAAGGGTAGAAAAGAGACAAACTTTCATTGCAGAAGACCACAGTTCCACAATCTCATCGAGAAAAGAAATACAGCTATACATTATATGATTAAGAGACCATACTTTAATGTGGTCCACAGAAGGGTCTCTGGAGCCAGACAGACCTGGCCCTAACCTCACATCTCCCACGTACTAGCTACGAAACTTTGGGAAAGTCACTAAGTGTCAGCTCTCAAACAGGGATAGCTGTTTAAGAATTACAGGACTCGGTATACGTAAGATAACTTTTAACACAGTGCCGTGTGTACAATGAGACTTGATCAAGGTCACTGCCTTCTCTTCTCATTGTGGTGGCCTGACCATAGCTCACCCTGAGCGTAGGGTGTCTGTCTGCTTGGGACATCAGAATGGGGCCTCCCCAGAGCTTCTGCGGGAACTGCAGACACAGCACAATTTAATTTACAGTTACTTGGGATTTTGTTGATACTGATTACTAATTCAATTCCCACTGTGATCCGAGAATAAACTAAGATGTCAGTCCTTTGAAATTTAAGTCTTATTTTATGATACATGACGGTCTTTCTTGGCAAACCTTCCATGTGCACCTGAAAAATAAGCATATGCTTCTGTGGGTGTAGTGTTCCATAAAGAACAGTCAGGCCAAGATGACTAACAATGCTTTTCAGATCTTCTATATTCTCACTTTTTGTTTGATTGTTCTGTCAATTACTGAAGGAGCAGTGTTGAGACTTCCCGATACTATGAAGAATCTGTGAATTTCTCCCTTGAGTTGTCTGTTTTTGTTCAACTCTGTTGAAACTATGCTGTTAGGCACATATACATTCATGACTGTTAGATCTCCTAAGTGACCCTTTTAGTATTATGAGATGTTTCTCTTATCTCAATTAATACTCCTTCTTTGGAGGACTACTTTGTCTGATATTGCCACTCCAATTTTCTTATGCTTATTTTCTTGCAGGGTACACATTTCTCCATGCTTTTATTTTCAACCTGTTCTCCCTGTTCTTTAATACTCTCATTCGCTTTTCCTTCCTTCTTTGGAGTTAAGTGAATTTTTTAGTGTACCATTTTAATTCTTTTGGCTATTCTGGCTGTATCTTTTGCTTTGCCATTTTTAGTTATTGGCATAGTGGTTACAATATGTATCCTTAATTTATGACTGATTAGTTCATACTGTACCATTTAATGTAGGAAATAAAATGATTCCATTTACCCCTCCCCCATTCTGTTCCTATGTGCCTTCCATTTTCATATCTATGAATATATATATATATATATATATATAGTGTACATTGCATATATATACTATAATCTACATACATTATAAACCAAATACAGTAATTTACTTTTTTTTTTTAAAGAACTGTATGTCTGGGGTGCCTGGGTGGCTCAGTTGGTTGAGTGTCCAACTTCGGCTCAGGTCATGATCTTGCGGTCTGTGAGTTCAAGCCCCGCATCGGGCTCTGTGCTGCTGACAGCTCGGAGCCTGGAGCCTGCTTCAGATTCTGTGTCTCCCTCTCTCTCTGCCCCTTCCCTGCTCATGTTCTGTCCCCCTCTCTCTCTCTGTCAAAAATAAATAAACATTAAAAAAAATTTTTTTAAATAAAAAAATAAAGAACTGTATGTCTTTTAAATAAATCAAGAGAAGAAAAACTATATATAAATTGTCCTATAAAATGTATCATTCATTCCTATAGATCTGTGTTGCCATCCGCCTTCAGGCTGACGAAGTTCGTTTAGCATATCCTATGGTGCACTACTACTGATAACTATTTTCTGCTTTTACTCATCTGAAAATATGTATTTCACTCTTACGTTCACAGGATGCTTCTGCTGGATACAGATTTAAGAGGTGACAGATGTTTTTAAAGGTTCATTTTGTTTTGTTTCTTAGTATTTCAGATGCTGTTCCATTTTCATCTGGTCTCCATTGTTTGCAGATTTTTAGTTTCATTTTTAGTATCGTTATTCTCACCTTATATAATGTCTCTTTTCCCCTCCTCTGGCTGCTTTTAAGAACTCTCTTCGGTTTTTAATACTTTGACTGCATTGTGCCTAAAGGCAGCGTTCTTTGTATTTATCCTGCTTTGGGTTTGCTGAGTTTGCTGTATCCATAAGTTGATATTTTCACCAATTTAAGGAAATGTTAGGCCATTATTTCTTCAAATATTTTTTATGCCCCATTCTCTCTTTCCTTTCTCCTTCTGAGATTCCAATTACATATATATTAGACCACTTTATATTATCCCACTGGTTCTCGACACTCAGTTTTTTTCTTCCTTTTTTTTAAATTGAATGACTTTTTTTGATATAACTTTAGATTCAGTGGCCCTTTCTTTTGCCACTTCCAATCTGCTGTTAATCCAATTCAATGAACTTTTCATTCTGGACACATTTCAATGTTAGAATTTGCATTTTTAAAATAGTTTGCATTTCTCTGCTTAGATTCTTCAATCTATTTATTCATTAAGACTGCCTGGTCCTTTAAGTCTTTGAAACACACACACACACACACAGTTGCTTTAAAATAACTGTCCTAATTCCAACATCTGAGTCATCTCAGGGTCAGTCTTATTTAACTACTTTGTCTCTTAACCATAGCTTCTACATTCCTATTTCTTCTAGTAATTTTTATTGTATTAGTATTGTATAGGATATATTATAGATTACCTGAATTGATTTTTTTAAAAAATATTTTTATATTCTAGTGGGCAGTTAATTTGGCTAGTCTGAGACTCCAAATTCAGCTTCCCTTGAAAAGGGTAGCAGCTAAAACTTCTCAATTCCTTTAGCCCTTAAGCACTTGCTTTTTGCTGGGAACCTTCAAATCTCCCCCTTTCAAGTGAGCTCAGGAGTCAGGCAATGATTTGGACAAAGTTAAAAATCATCTTCAGGGGTGCCTTGGTGGCTCAGGTGGTTGAGCGTCTGACTCTTGTTTCAGCTCACATCATGATCTTAGAGTTGTGGGATCAAGCCCTGTGTCGGCCTCTAGGCTGAACATGGAACTTACTTGAGATTCTCTCTCTCTCCCTCTGCCCCTTTCCCCAGCTCGTGTTCTCTCCCCTTCTAAAATTAAAAACAAATGATCTTCATACTCTCCATTCTGTTTCCTTCCTTTCTTAAAAGTCCTCCCTCACTTTCCAGATGTTCTGGTCTCCAACTTTCCAACCTACTACTAGTAGAGATTTTTGCTTGATTCCTAACCACCCCAAGCTCCAATAACTGGAGAGTACCTTCAGGTAAAAAGCCATATAAATACAAATTTTATCAAGTGCAATTCTCTTCTTTCAAAAATCAACTTCCTTGTAGGTTCTTCTGACACACCTAAGCCAACAGGTTTGCTCCTCAGAGAGAAGAGACTTTTTAATAGTCTAAGACTATGAGGTCTTGATAAAGGAAAATGCTCATCCTTAGCACAACAGGGAAGAGACCTGCCCTTGAGAATCACCCAGGCCCTTAACTGACCCCTTGTTCTCTTATCCATGCTACCTCTGGACTCTCTAACTTGCCTTGGAACCCCCATCTTGGATGTCCAGAGCCTACACAGGGGAATTAACCTCCATCTCCAACACAGAAGGATGGCTCCTCTCTAATCATGCTCTCAGGATCTGCCCTTAGATGCTTAATGAAAGAGCAGCTCTCTAAACCTGTTCATGGCTGTCCATGAACCATTAGTGATGGGTGTCCCTCAAAGCAGCTAATCAATTAAGAAGCTTCTGTGAAATTCCTACTATCTATACCTGGGGCAGCCATGGGGGAGGGGGCACCATTTGGAGGAGCGTACATAGTAATGTTCTCTGCCAACAACAGTGGTGAACTGATGCAGAAACAGGAATAGCTCTGTGTGAACGTCCCTTCCACTTCCACCATCAGTTCCCCCTGGTCTATTCTGGAACAACAGTAAATATTAAAGCAGTAACTCCTCATGTCCTTTTTCTTGCGGAGGAACTCTGTTTGAGACCATTAGGAACTCTATCAGCCAACACATTCATTAAACCTTTCATCATTATTGTGGAGTTTGTTCTTATTTTGGGCAAGGACTGCTCAGACCAGGAAGAAGAATGACACAGTTTAGTGAACTTAGGTTGGCAAGATGATTCTGTGCCTTACACAACCTCCTATAAGCAGAGACAGTCTAGACAAAGTTTCCCCAAAACAGTACAGTTTCAGACTCACGGGTAAAAAATTTAAATGCTGGGAAGACAGGAAGGGCTGCTAAGTGTGCTGACATCCACGAGCACAATCGGTGGCCCATAATGCTGAGGGTCATAGCATTTCTCAAACAATGTGCTTCCAACCATTATGAAATTGGATGGGCCCTTAAAGAGGCATCTTATAAATGGCCTCAACTTACTACCAAGTAATACTTCAGGACCTATAAACAGACTACCAGGAATTCAGGCTAGCCCTACTTCAAGGAAATGGGACTTTTTAGAATCAGAATATAAAGGCAGAGAAGAAAAATCAAGGTTGATTTCAGTAGTTCTGAACCGGTATATCTGGGAGGGTATACATATCACAGAAGACCCCTTTGCTTTACAAAAGGAGTTAATCTTGAGGGTCCTTTAAAGCCACTGTAGATCCCACTGAAAGTCTAGTTAAACTGTGTGTTCTCCCCCAAGAGAAAAAGCACATAACCACATGCATGCATTACAAATAATTTCAGAGGTTTGGTACACCCTCCAATGTGTCTGGGGACTCTCACATCCATTAGAAGTTCCTAAGTCCGGGTTCAGGAACTCAATAGTGCATCTCCTGTGTCCCACCCTGTCACCCCATCCTGGTGCCCCAAAATAGGGAATTTTAAGGCTAGGATTATTCTGGTCACTTTCACCACTCTATTTTCAGAGTCTCACACAGGTACAGGGCTGGTCCAATAGACACAGGCAGATGAAAAGTCTGTTACTGTATCAGGAAACAGGAATTTCAAACAAGGAGAACAAAGAACAAAAGTTAAAACATTAAAAAGCCTATACGTACTGGGGCGCCTGGGTGGCTCAGTCGGTTGAGTGTCCGACTCCAGTTCAGGTCATGATCTCACAGCTCATGAGTTCCAGCCCCACATCAGGCTCTGTGCTGACAGCCAGAAGCCTGGAGCCCACTTCCAGTTCTGTGGCTCCCTCTCTCTCTGCCCCTCCCACGTGCAGGGTCACTCTCGCTCTCTCTCGCCCTCTCTCTCTCTCCCTCTCTTCAAAAATAAACATTAAAAAACTTTTTTTAAATAAAAATAAAAAGCCTATACCTACTAAAAACAACAAAGACAGCATTAGTGATAACAAAAAATTACTGCAATATTTTTATCCAGGAGGAACTAGGTTTTGACAACAAAGGCTTGAATCCACACACGACACTGAAGGTAGGAAAGAAATAGTGTCCTGTTTGTCTCAGCACGTCCCCCCGGCCCTGGCACATGGCACGTTTGCCAACAGACCCTTGTTAACAGTACAGAAGCCCTGACACAGACTTCCCAGCACTCACCGCAGCTTCCACAGCCTTCCAGAGGCTCACAAAGGGAACACACACGCTTGGCCAAGTTTAGCAGTCTTAAGCGTGCCTGGTGAGATATAAGCCTAGTTGTGCAGGGCTGGGGGACTGGATCCGTAGAATGTGAGGACAGGCAGGAATAGGATTTTTATAGTGGCAGGAAATTATGTGCATCCCCCAGAAAGCACCGTGGTGAGATGTGTGCCGTGAGGAACCAGCAGGGCCGAAGATGGAAGCAGCTCCAGTTCTGATGGGTGAGTGGGCAGGATGTCTCAGTCCACCGAGCAGCCAGTCCACACGCTGCTCCGGCCAGTGATTCATGTACTACACGAACACCACCAGGAGAGCCTCCTCCCAAAGAAGGGGGTGATGCGGGCCAGACTCTGCCACGGCTGTCCGTGTGACTTCAACAAGTGACATAACCTTTCTGTGCCTCAGCTCCTCATCTGCCAGGGGATCATCAACCTCATATGGTTCCTGGGGACAGATGTTAGTTTCCTGTTAGTCATACAATATCTCAAACCGGGTAGCCACCTGAACCCGGAACCTTGGTGTCTCACAGATTGAGAGGCTAGATGTCCAAAACTATGGAGACAACAGGGCCATGCTCCCCCTGACACCTGTAGAGGAGAATCCTTCTTTGCCTCTTCTGGTAGTTGCCAGAAATGCATTCTTTGGCTCACTGCCGTAGGTAGCACTTCCCTCTCTACCTCGGTCATCACTCAGCATTCTCTCCAACATGCCCGGGTCTTTGTGTCTCTTTTCTTATAAGGACACGTCCACTCTAACGACCCCGTGTGAGCTGGATTACATGTGCAAAAACACCATTTGTGAATCAGGTCACACTCACACATATCAAGGGTTAAGACTTCAACATATGGATCTGAAGGCCATAAATCAACACCTAACAGGAAGGTTCACTGGGATAGAGGCTGGCTCTCCTAGCACAGTACGTGGCCACAGGAAGTACTCAATAAATCAGCAGCTCTGTTGACTGTTATCAATAACATGGACAGGCTTTGGGATGGCCATCCCCATCACCAATGGTACTCAAGGGTGCTCTAAGGCAGGCATGCCAAGATGGTGAGCCCCAGGGACCTTCCTCACTCATGCTCCTTCCACTGCCTTGAGATAGGCCTAGCAGTGTGCTGTGAAAGAAGATCCCAAAATTAAGTAAGCCTTGCTAACAGGTCATTCAAAACAGGGTGAGGAGGATGCTTAACAGGCAAGGCCTATGCACATCTCCTGTTTCGATTGTGAAAGCCGTGGACTTCTGACTGTTTTCGGCTGCAATTTCTCACTGCACCTCCACCACCTTCTGGAACACATGGACTTTGGACTGAAAGGTAACCTAACGTCTATCAGCTAAACAGCCAATTGTATATTAGTCAGTTTAACTCCCTTGGCACCAATAAGCATCCCTTCAAAGCAGGTTCTGTGCCCTTGGGCGTTTTGCCTTTATAAGTCTGCACTCCCTGCTTGCAATTTGGAGCACAGTTTCAAGATTTTGATAGACTCTGTGTCTCCTGGACTGCAATACCTAAGACCCTACATAAATACTCTGGAGTGCTCTACAGCCTCTTTTTCTTCTTGGTCAACATTTTTCACGTGGATATGCGTTTGCATAAAATGTACAAAAGCAAGCTCTTTTAACCACACCTAGTTAAGGCCCCTGTCCCTTTCCATGCCACATCCCCCTCCGTCACATTCTACCTTATTCCAGCTAGCAGGGGAAGCCAGGTGAGAGGAATCAGGCAGAGATACATAGAGGCAGGATTCAGCGGGATGGACTCAGAAGTTTGTGGGCACTCCTAAGTACAGGTAGAATTACCACTACCGTGATAGGCAACGGCTTTTGTGAATGTTCCCATTCACCCAGTATCATGGTAACATGGAACAGGGCCAGGAGTGAAGCCAAGAGAGCAACAGGTTTTACAGTGTCCAGCACCAGAAGTATCTGAGTCAAGAAGAACCAATATCTGAAACCCACAGAGACAGACACTCAGTTGTGGAACCATCCTCCAGCGAGCAGACACGTAAATCACGGCTTTTTCTTGCCTGATTGATACAGAAGTTCTCCCCCAAAAGAAGGACACTGGATGATGCAGCATACACAATTAAAAAATGCACAAGCTTCCCTCTTTTATTTCTTGGTGGGAGTCACATGACAGAGAATTAATTGGAATCCATGCGCTCGAGGCATACAACATTACAAACAGCGAGTACATCTGTGTGAGAAGCGGTGTGCTCCGTGCATCCAGTCCTCAAAAATAAAAAGCAAATTTCATCAGCCCATGCTAAAGCAAAGACTGACTTATCTTTCTAATCGCTATGTAGAAAAGATCACAAAATTAATGTCGTATAAAGAGGTAACCAAAAAGCATGCAACAAAAAACATACAAGGGAAAATTTATTACAGAGGTGTGTCAGGCAGTTAATTTCCAATTTAAATCTGTTATTTTCTAGACTGAAGCCTGGTTGTAATAGGTGTCAGCTTTTGAAAATTTGTAATTTTGGGGGGCACCTGGGTGGCTCAGTCGGTTAAGCATCCCACTTCGGCTCAGGTCATGATCTCATGGCTCGTGAGTTCCAGCCCCACGTCGGGCTCTATGCTGTCTGCTCGGAGCCTGGAGCCTGCTTCGGATTCTGTGTCTCCCTCTCTCTCTGCCCCTCCCCACTTACGCTCGCTCTCTCTCTCTCTCTCTCTCTCTCAAAAATGAATAAACATTAAAAATGTTTTAAAAAGTAAATTTGTAACTTTTTGATGGTTTATTTTCTCAGTCTAAACCACAAATAATTTTACTCCTAAGTTTGCATATGTAATTTTATGTTTTCATAACGAGAGCCCCTACACTGCACAATCTTCAGGCCCCCAAAACCTGGATGCACCCTCGCTTGTGCTACTATAGATTTCTGAGTTTTTACTCTCCAGAAACCTGAGTCACCTTGGAATATATCGTGCACACATACAGTATGCTCAGCCAAGACCACTCAGAGGTCAAGACAGACCCAATCATTCTCCAACTCTCTCACTTGGGGGTTAACTCTCTGAGCCTCAGTTTTCTTGGCTGTAAAATGGGGAGAGTTTATAATGGCAGTTTAGACATTCAGTCCCAAGTGAATTGCTTTTCCAAGTACAATGCTGGGAACCAGACACGTACTCATGAGGAAAAACAGACATAAGGTCACGGTCCTTATAGTCACAAGGCATTAAGACTGGAGGGGAAGCAAGTGTTTGCTGATGGGAGAGCCCATCCACCTTACCACTGTCTGTGAAATCTTTTTCTAACAACCGAAAACAGACATTCACATAAGCCACAACAGTACAGGGTCAATACACGTGTATTTTTCTCCAGGAGCTACTTCTGCTCCCAGCCAGGGAGCACAAGTGCCCTGCACGGCTGAACCTCCCAGCCAGCGAAGGGTCTCCACACAATCTCAAGTTGATTCAACCCTGCAGCATGTGTTTACTCTGGGGCCTGTTTTTCTACCAAGGAGTTTGTGTTTTGGTCAACAGTGTTTCCTCAAGGTGGTTAACAGCCGTAACGGGTGCCAAAATGTGGGCAGCGAAGGAAGAACCTGGCATGTGAAGACAAAATCCGAGTTTTATATATGCAAACTTCCTGGACACAGAGAACAAAGACGAGCAGACCCTTTGGGATTCATGACCACCTCGGTGACGTAGGAGGAATCATAAAAACTGCTGCAGCCTGGACGGACTGGGCCACACCTATCAGAAATGAGCAAAATAAGCACAGATGAAATAAAAGCCCCACATGACCTCAGCAAGTTTGCACGGAAGGGTAGCTTCCGGCGTCTGAAGACCAGACCCACCACCGCAGGGGCGCAGGCACCGCGACCTTGCAGAGTGCTGATTCAGTGAGCACCTTCATCTCCAGGAACACATCCTGCACTAAACGAACTATGCATTTATATAATGACAGAATGAGACAAGTGTTAAGAAGAAATGGACTGCGGTTCTATGAGCCACGAAGATTAAACGGCAATCCACATAAAGTGCTGACCACAGTTAGTAAATGCTCAACAAACAGCAGCTGTTAGCATTCTTACTATCCCCATAGCTGAATTTGACTGCAAGGTAGGGGTAATGGCCTCTAGCTGTTTGTATTCCCAACTGCCCTTGTATTCAACAGTGCTTAAGAGATAGCACTTGCTTGATTCTACCAAGTTTTCTCCAACACACACACACACACACACACACACACACACACACACACACACAACCACTTGGGATGAAGGTGCCCATTGCCATCTAGCCTGTCACTTGCCTGGGTGATCTCGGAACAATTCCTTGCTCTTCCTGGGCAGCACAGCCCTGGCCATGGGCTTGGCTGCTGCCAGAGGGCACTGGTTCCTGACCTCTGGCACTGCCCCTTCCCCGATGTACCCCACCAGCTCAGGAGTGAAACAATCTCCTGTTCGTCTCTGCGCTTCCCCCTCCTGTGCAAACAACTCTCTGTATTCACTTTTCTCCCCTGAAAACACTTAAATTGGTTTCTGTTTTCCTAGATGGACCCTGACTGATACCCCATGTAAAGAATTTTTAAACCACCATTCAATGGAGCACTCAACAGCCATTAGGAACAATGATACATATCTAAATGTACCCACATATAAAGGTGAGTAAGGGCAGGGGTTGTTGAGACACCAAGGACACTATCCAACAGTATTATACTCAGAACAAGACAGACAATGAGAGATATGTTCACATACGTGCTTTAAATAAATAACACTAGAAATATACATGTAATTGTGACTTTGGTTATCTCAAAGCGGTAAGATTATGGATGTTTTTTAATTCTTTGTGCTCTTCTGAAAAGGAAGATTCTTTCATAATAAGTAGGAATTACTGTTGCATCAGAACACTAAAACTACCAATTCCATTTGGGGAAACACACAGGAAAAATTAAGGAGATCGGTCTTCACAAAGAAGATGAAGGATCACATATTTGCTTGGCATCTGTCTCCCCTGCACAACTCAGAGACTCCTGAGAAGGTCTTCCAACTTTGCTCCCAGCAGGAAGGCAGGGGCAGGAGGGAACTCACAGGAAGGTGGCGTGGGTGGGGAGAAAGAAGGATGGCAGAGACTCCAGAGTCCCTACTTGGGTAAGAAGCACCAGCACCCACCCCTGCAGGGCCCTCCTGGTCATTCCAGACTGGTCCTGAGAACTCTGTTCTCACCCACAGCTTTTCCCGATCCCCCCAGCTCCCTCCTGGGAACCAAATCAAACACCTCCTCCAGAAGTCTTCCTGCTCTTCTCAGCCGGCTGCCATTTTGCCCAAGGTGACAGCTCCTTTTCTTCTCAGCGCAAGGAGACAGCATAACCCAAGCATTTGTTAAGTACACCGTTCTCTGCCATGGGTTCGGTGTGCTGTGCCGTGCTTCCCGCTGACTGTCATTTTTTTGCTTATGACAAGCTCAAACAGGAGTCCAAATCCTGGTGTTGCCACTTACAATCTGTGTGTCCTCGGGCAGATTACTTCTCTTCACTGAGCTGTGAGTTAGGGCTGCAGACACTCATCAACGTAGGATGATGATAAAGATTTAAGTAGGAGGGTCTCAGACTGTGGCGCCTCCCCCACGACTCACAGGTTGAGCCTTCACTGGAGGGGCTTGCACACCAAATGCCTTCTGTGAAGAGTTGCTGTTCAAGATCGCCTTCTATGCCCCATGTCACTAATTGAGTCATCAGACAACACTCACCCACAGAAGCCTGCCTCTTTGCACAATAACCCCAGACGTGCAAAAACTTAGCAACGGCATAGGCTGTGGAGCCAGGGTCCTGTGTTTTGAAATCAGGTGTACCCTCACTAGCTGTGTGCCTCGGGCAAGTTGTGAACCTCTCTGAGCCATTTCTGTTCAGTGGGGATGCTACCACCTGCCTTAAAAGGATTTTTCTAAGGATTAAGTGAGAAAATATATATAAAGCACTTAACCCAGCTCTCACCATGGATGACTCTACAAGGATACACCTCCATCACTCTCACTTCAATGAATGCCACCGCACCTTTTCTCAGCTCGTGAAAAAAGCAAGCAAGCCTGGCTCCAATTAGAAGCAGCCCAGCAGAGCACCCAGGTGGACCACACTTAGTGTCATTGCCACTTAAGAATTTTATACTGTCTACTGATTTATTAGCCATAAGAAGCAATTCCCCAGGGGAGATTAGAGTTGAAATAATTGTTTTGAAGAAAATAGGGTGGATCAACACAGCAGACTCATTAATCACCAAAACCGTAACATGCATTTGATGAGCTGGCCTCCACAGAGCTTGCCTTCAGTGACGAAAGGAGAATGCGCACCAAAAAATCTATAGCTGTGTCATCCAACAATTCATCAGCATTTCCCCCAGCCCTGCCCTGCTTCACTCCACAGTGGTGGGAATCCGTGCCTGAGAGGGACAGTTCCCACAGAGCGTGGGCCTCCCTCATTAATCACAACAGAGCAGCCAGAGTTTAATGGGTTTATTAAGGAATTAAAATTTCGGCAAACATTTACTGGCTGTTTTCTACTGAGTTATGCCCATGAGATACTGCAAAAGTAACCCAGGAAATGAGAGGCTGGGAGGCTGGACAGGAGGCAAGGCTGCCTCCCCAGATGCAGGTACGACACAAGTTTTAAAATCAATTTGGCGTGTATTAGAAGGGAACAGGATTGCTCTGTTACCAAACACAGACACTCTTCAAAAGAGGACAGGCCTCAGGGAACCCTCCTCTTATGGAAGAGCAAACCTCCTACAGGCTGGTCTAGAAATCTCTGTCGTTTTCATCTTGAAAAGCACATGCCTCAAAGTGGGTACTAATCTCTTAGGCCACAAGACAGAGCCTCTGGTGTTGGTTTAACAAACATAACTAACCCAAGAGGGACAAATTCAAAGTCACTTCTTTTTCCCATTAGCTTCAAAACGTCCTGGTTTTCTCGTAAGCAGAGGTAAAGCAGATGGCAGAAGAAGATGACAATTTTCTAAGCACTTGCTATGGGCTAAGCACAGCCCTACATTCTTTTTGTTCGGGGGCTGGGGGAGCTACGAGGGGAGAAGGGTGATTCCAAACCGAGGTCGATTCCTGAGCCCCCTGCCAACATAAACGCATGGGACTTTTCAACAGATCTTCATCACTCAACAGCAATCCTAACTGTGTATGAAAAGTACCCACAGAGTATTAAAAATACTAATGCCTGGGGCGCCTGGGTGGCTCAGTCAGTTAAGCGGCCGACTTCGGCTCAGGTGATGATCACGCGGTCCGTGAGTTCGAGCCCCATGTCGGGCTCTGTGCTGACAGCTCAGAGCCCGGAGCCTGTTTCAGATTCTGTGTCTCCCTTTCTCTGACCCTCCCCCGTTCATGCTCTGTCTCCTCTGTCTCAAAAATAAATAAATGTTAAAAAAAAATACTAGTGCCTTAGATTCTTTACAAAGGATATCCTCCTTTGATAATTATAAGCTGATAGAACAGAAAAAGTGATTCCTCCTCTGCAGCATCTTGATTTCTTCATCTGTAAACACAAGTAATTTGTCCAACATACTTTTAAATAAGTTCAGGGCCACCTGGGTGGCTCGGTGAGTTAATTGTCCGACTCTTGATTTCAACTCAGGTCATGATCTCACAGTTCATGAACTGGAGCCCCACATCCGGCTCCTTGCTGACAGAGCTGAGCCTGCTTGGGCTTCTTTCTCCCTGTCTCTCTGTGCCCCTCCCCCGCCTGTGTTTGTGCTCTCTTTCTCAAAACTAAATAAATATACTTAAAAAAAAAAACAATTTAGGAGCACCTGGGTGGCTCAGTTGGTTAAGCATCCAGCTTCAGCTCAGGTCACGATCTCGCTGTCTGTGGGTTCGAGCCCCACCTCGGGCTCTGTGCTAACAACTCCAAGGCTGGAGCCTGCTTCGGATTCTGTATCTCCCTCTCTCTCTGCCCCTCCCCTGCTCATGTTCAGTCTCTTTCTCTCTCAAAAATAAACATAATTTTTAAAAATTTTAAATAATTTAAAATTATTTAATTTTTATTTATTATTTTTGAGAGAGACAGAGAGACAGAGTGTAAGCGGGTGAGGGGCAAAGAGAGAGGGAGACGCAGAATCCGAAGCAGGCTCCAGGCTCTGAACTGTCTTCACAGAGCCCCACGCAGGGCTCGAACGCACAGACTGTGAGATCATGACCTGAGTTGTAGTCGGACACATAACCAACTGAGCCACCCATGCACCCTGAAAAATTTTAAATAACTTAAATAAGTTCAAATCATCTACTCCTTTCCTGTTTTTCTTGAGTCCTATCTACACCTACACACACACACACACACACACACACACACACACACACACACTTTAAATGCCCTTTCCCCATTATTTGAGAGACATAGCATGAACACTAAAAACAACAAAATATATAAAAAGAAGAAAAACAATAATCCTCTGCAAACCAACCTCCAGGAAGAGACATTTCGATGTCTGCCTTGTCAGTCTTTTTCTTTACTTTTTTCAAATTACAAGAAAATAGGATAATTCTGTACCCACTCTTTTGTAACCTGCTTTTTACACTTAATAAACCATGAACTCTTCCCCATGTCATTAAATATTCTACAGCATCATTTTAGTGGCTGCACAGTATTGTAGTGTATGCCTGTGCCCCAATTTACTTAGCTCGTCTGAATTAATTAGGTGTTACTGTCTGACAGAAGTTACTCTTCTATTTCTATACCCAAACGAGAAAAAGCAGGTACTCAGGTATTTGAAACAGTGGAGACCGTTTCATTGCCTGGCATGTAGCTGGCATTAATATGCCAGGTCTTTAGGGTACTTCTTTTTCAAAGGGATCCTAGACATTTCTCATTTCAAAAAATGCTTAGCAAAGTCCTACCATATGGCTCAATATTCAAACTCTGCTCCCTTAAATCTCCAGAAGCAGCACCATGCCTAAAGAGGTCCCAGTGCCTGGCTCAGGGCAGCCTCCTGTGCAAGACGGGAGGTGGAGTCAAAGAGTCCACTGGAGACCCCAGAGACCAGGCTCTGGCCAAGACTCATGACCTCAGAGGATCACGCGTCCACCTGATTTCACCCCAGCAGTGCTCACAAGAAAGCATTACTCTTTGGCCAATGAATCCCTCCTGCAGGAGGGCTTGAGAATAAAGCAGGTAACTGCTGGGCCCCCTCCAGAAGACTCTGCCATCAACGCTCAAGGCCCTCTATCACCATGCCGGTGAGGAAGGAGCAAAATTTTGTGCTAATCCAAACTCAGAAACTATGTTATAAAATAGACTATACCCACAAGTGCCAACGCAGGAGCCCACAGCTGCTGGGAGTCTAGGATGGTTCTGGATTCTGTGCTCTTTCAGAAGCAGCACGCCCCCATGCTTCTGGCAGCCAGGGAACATGCCACAGGGAATAGCCAAGGAGCCCAGTGGGGCTCGAAGTCTTGAGGATCTGAGAAGAAATGGTTCCTTGGCTCCAAAAGCCTACCCCCATCTTTCTTTCGGCATCCCCATCTGATAAACATTCCACCAAAGGAAGATACCTCTACAGTAGGAGGCCTTCTTCAAAGAGTAAATAACCCTGGAAGAGAAATGTCCACGTATGGGTGGATTGGAAGGACAGAGCCACTAGACAACAGCAAACCTGAGCCCGGGGTGCTTTTCCACTGTCAGCCAGATCTAAAGCCCAATCCAGAGGACATGGGTTACTCTCCTCCCATGGCAGCATCCCAGTTAAAGGCAAGGCTGGACCCAGCAGGAGAACATAGTTCCACTACACAAGGTGACAGGGGTGGGGGCCTAACTATCCCGGACCTAAACATGTCCCCACCATTCATTGCCAACAGGGCCAGACATTCCCACAGTTAGTCTCTCATAAGAGCTCAGTGGGAATGTGGGAGTTTTATTAAGTGCAAGGCATTTTGGATAATTAAAGGGTAACACATAAACCAGCCCCTGCTAAATGGTTCCTTCAATTAGCCCACTGTAGGATGCTACAATGGTCTCTTCGGAAGCAGAAACGCAGAGAGGGGCTCACCAGCTCCAAGTGGCGGACTCTGGAAATAACCAGAGAGCAGTCCAGGAACGTGGGTCACCCATCCAATGGAACAGAGCCCAACAACCTCCGAAGGAGAATCACAGGCTGCAGCTTCTCTTCTACCCCCTCAAGATGAACCTGACCCATCCTCCTAAGCTTCCGGAACACACTGCCATGTTGCACAAGTACTGCTCCTCTGCAAATAAACTGTTCAAGTCCACAACAATCCACTCCTTGGCCAGGAGCCCACCTAGCCCTTTGTCCAGAGTTGCTCAGGTGGTGGGACTCTGCAGGAAAGGAAAAGAAACAGTTTTCCCCACTATTTCCAGTCATTTACTGCAGGACTCAGGGACGCCACACCCTGGGGGAGAAGGAGGAGCCCCCTCACAAATGCATCCAGAGGAAGACAGCAGCCGCAGAACTGACAGACGCGTCCCACAGGGAGATGTGGGATTCACTTATCAAGGCACTCAGTCCTGTTACTGCTTATGGGCAAAAAAAAGGGCAAGTAAGCACTACTCCCTCATAGGACACTGGGATAATCCCAACTGCCCTGCTCTAGTGCAAAGAACTCCAAATGCCAGCCTCACCAATACCCCCACTTTTGCACGAAGGTAAGTGCACCAGCTTCTCTGCGCTGGATTCAGAATTAACACGGGGGCCCGGAGAAAGAAGACAGGACTTGCCGTGTGAGAAACCTATGTCTGAATTTCAGCTCTGCTCCTCACAACCTTTTCCAGCCCCACTTTCCTTGCCTGTACAACAGAGATAATAATAAAAAAAAAATGCTTGGGGGATTTTTAAAAAAATAATTAGAAATGCCACATACAAAGCACTCAGCGCAAAGCCTCGGACGCACCCTGTTCTCCTTAAAAGGGAGTTAGTATTAACATGTGTCACATGTCTGTGCTTCTCCCCAGCTAGAATCTCTGGCTGTTGATTTATAGCCTGACTCTACTTAACAGGACATATGGGATCCTGCCATATTTAATGTTCTTAGAGTGCAGGAGCCATGTCTTCCCATCTTCACTCCCCTAAGCCCATCTCCTCCTGAGCTCAGCACCAAACAGGTGCTCCATTAAATGAAGTTCACAAGTCACTGTGATGTCTTCCATTGGCTTTGGCAATGCAGCAGCACTTCAAGCTGTCTGTGTATCCACAGGCACTGGCCGGGTCTCAGTATCTGGCAAAAAGAGGCATCTTTAGGAATATGTGGGAAATCTGTGCTATGCACCAATTCCAGTTACTTGAGAAATTCTGTTGCATCTCTAAAATCAGAGCCTTCGCCTGTGTGCTTACCCCTGCCAATCCCATCAGGCCCCTGCTGTCCCCTCCAGGAGTTTATCAACAACCCACAGACAGCTCTGAGAGGAGCAAACAATCACATCAGCTAGAGCCGGAACCATGCCAAGGAAAAGTTGCATCATCTCCACTACAAATCCATCTCTCTCCCCTGGGAAGCCTTCCTGGATGCACCCTGGACAGAATGTGATACTAATCTTCAGAGCCACTCCCCAGTTCTTATTCCATGGGGCTGAATTCCATTTATCACATCTGTCATCCCCACAAGGCTATGAGCTGTGATCGGTCCTCAACCCTACACAAGTAGAGCTTGGGGTAGAGACGTGCAGCAAACTTGTGCTGAGTCAGTCATTTTAGCCCTGCAAAGTAGACACTGCTCTGTGCCCCTCAATGCGTACATGAGACAACAGAAGCTGAGACAGGCGGAGCATCCCTACCTGGAATCCCTTCTGCTTGGCCTAGGAGGAAAAGGAGACCTCACCACCAGGACACCTGCAACCAGGGCATGACAGGCAGCCTCTAGCTGCAATGATGGCTTGAGGCTCTCGAGAACACATCTCTGAGATCAGTTTATGTCATTCTAGGATTATGTGCTGCCCTTCCTTCTAGACAGAGAAATCCCTCAAGCCAGTCACAGGGTCTGTCTCCTCTCACTGTGTCCACCACTAACAGGGCAGCTAAGGTAGGTTCCCATAAAGATTCAGGGCACAAATGCAGACAGCTCACCTGTACCCTAGTGCCTCCCCAGACTTTATGGTGCCTCCCAGTCCGTGGGGTAACTGGTCAAAAAGCCGACCTTGATTCGGTAGGGCTGCGGGGAAGAGTAAGAGTCAGTGTTTCTAGCAAAATCTCAGGTGATGTCAAGGTTTCTGGAAAGAGGACAGCATTTTTGGGTGAGGCAAGTTGTTGGAGGCTCAGCTAGCTAGAGCCAATAGTCTTCTGCTTAAAAGAAACAACTTTTGTTTTCATTCCTGAGCACGTGGAATCGTCCTTGCTTTCCGCTCTGCTGTGAGAACTCCTTCCTGGTGCTTGGTATCATGATTCCCAAAATTCAGAGCAGAGCTTCAGTCCTGGGGAACTAAGGGCCGGATGCCCCCGCAGGTCTAATCCCCGCTGTGCTGGCTCACAGGCCAACAAACAGGCTCAGGGCTCACAGTTCCTCACTAACGACCTGGCAGTGCCACAGGCGCTTTAGCAGATGCCTCTGCTTTTAAATCCCTGGAATTCGGAAGCGCACACGCCAAATCCTTATTCCAACTATGATTTTTCCCCTGCAGATGTCATCTCTAGCTCCTCTGCCCTCTGAATGTTTCATTCATGCCCAGGACAGAGTTTTAAAGGGTAGAAAACCCAAATTCCGCAGATCAACTAGCCTAACTAATAGCATGTCATTTTACTCATTTAACAATTAGAGTAACGTGGTTTCTGTGTTCAGCATGAGCCTGCTGTGTGCACTTAGAGAACAAATCTACCTGCCTTTGGAAGACATCTATGGAAAAGCCAGAGCCCCCATAGTGCCATGTCATCTAAGAGGGGTGACACTTTGATCTAAGGATGACTCTTTTTTCCAAGTTGGTAAGGGCTGTTGAATGGTTCCTGGTCCAGGAAGAACAAACGGCCCACCTTTTCCAGAGGGCTTTGGGTATAACCCACTGTTTGCTCATTGTACTGGCTGGCTGAGTCAGAGGGGCATCTCTATTGGTGGAGCAGAGCGGTGACGTCCCACAGAGCTCCTGGTCACCAATCTACAGCCCTTGTTCTTCCTCCCCAGACTCCACTACAGCTACATAAACACAAAAGGCTTTACGTTTTTAAAAAACACTGTTAAAAGTACAAAGCAGAAAGGGCCTTTGTTCCTAGTCCCTACAGTGAAATTGCTGGAGCCTCTTACCTCCTGGTCCCTCCCATCTCATGGTCGTGGAATGGGGGCAGAGAAAACCCATCATCTCTGACCTTCAGAGGCTCCAAAGATTGATTCCTTACCCACATTACTGCTGCTTTGGTGTAGTACACAATACTGGGGACAATGTGGGCTCCAGCCTATCAGCAATGGATGAATTTCAAAAATGGATGGAAGGTGGTCTCATGAAAGTCAGGTGGGGATGTTAAAGAAAATAAGAAGTTTCACAGTGTGGTTGAATCTACCGAGAGTCGAAATGTCTTTGTCAAAAGAGCACCTTCGCAACAACCTGTTTCGGCAAGCAGACACTCAGCTCAGAAGGTACTGTTTCTCACCAGGTCTAGCACACTAAGCCTACAAGCCTACAGGATGGAGAAAAGTCTGACACCCACAGAAATACACATTACTGCAAAGACCACTTCCCCCCACCAGAGTGTGATGCATATATGACAAAGGAGGTCATTCACCAACCATAATCTACAAATGAAACCAAGATACAACGGGCACATTTTCTTTCCACTCCATCAGATGAAACTAGCTTCTCAGATTTACATGGCTATAATTTCCTCTCCCCACACCATGTATATTTTTCTTTATCTTGGAAGACACTTTATTTTTGTGAGTTACACCAAGTTGTGTTTTGATAGCTCACCAGAACCTAGGGTAACAAATACTTTTAATTTGATTATTTTAAAAGTCTCATTAATTTTTCAAGCCACACAACACACAGAGGCACAAACGTATTCACCAGACATTCGCAAACAGCGAAGGTTAATAGTCATTTAATGTAACTGCATATGGTACAAGCAATCTTCCCTGTCCCACTGCATTTTCAAAGACCACATAAATATGTAATCTATTCCTCTCTTTTTCTATCATAACATTCCACTGGGGCGATTCTGATGAGCTGTCCCCCCGGTGCCTCTGCAGTAAAGTGCTGCATCATGCCTGATGGATAGATACTGGGTTTGAGTGAGGAGAATTTCTGCAGCCATCCATAAACCTAGCTCATTTAAATTGCTAGCTGTCAACTACCTGAGAAAAAAGAAAAAGTTGTCTTTAAATAATAAAAAAGTATGGGTCTATGGTCCAGCCTGTCAAGCAGCATTCCTATTTCCAGGCAGTGTCATGCTCACCATGAGGGACTTCGTTTTCCCAGCGCCCTCTCCCGGGAACCGCTTTTGGTACCTCGAGAAGAGGTAAGAGTGCTCAAGGTGGTTCTCTTTATAATGAGGCTTCAGGCCAGGGGTGAACCAGGTACCTGTGGAGATAGCCAAGTGGATCTTACATGGGAAAACGAACAGATTGAGGATCTGACAAAAAGAGAATTCAGAGATGAAACCAGCACGGCCTACTGTTGAATTTTTCCTCTGTTACAAGTAAGGTACAGAGGGTGAAAGCTAGGGCTCTAAAAACCACAGCAGGCACGGGAAAGCACAGATGAGGCCCACGTGGGACATTTCACCTGGTAGAGAGAAGATTTTTCCAAACCTCAAGACATACTGCTGGGGGCAGAGTGGCTCAACAATGTGGATTTGCTGGCCGATCCGTCTCCTTCTCTGAAGGAAATAAAACTTCATTCATGTATAGACTTGCCCAGTCACAGAGGAGGTTTTGTGGGCACTGTTCTACTCAGGGCATACAGTGCACATTTTAGCCCCTAAAATTGGCCAACTAGTGCTGTTCTAAGCTGAAAGGCATAGTAAGTCACTTTCTCCACCTCAGCAGTTCAAGTTTGTCCAATCTTTGCCTCAGAGAAAAGAGGAGGGGTGCACACCAACTCCAAGGCCATGTATCATAAAGATTATGGAGCCTGTTTGAGACATCATTAAAACTACCCAGCTGAATTTTAAGCTGCCTCTCCCCCAGAGAACTGAGGATTCTTGGATTCCCAGGCAAAGTGCAATTTGGAGGAAAAAACTCTCTGTAAGTAAAAACCCAGAGTGAGTTCAACGATTGACCTTTCCTTTGGCCTTTAATTGATTTGCAAGCAACACTCTATGACTAGCAGTGGGTGAAACACCTATTAACTTAAAGCAATTCATTACCCCTTTCTTTCTTCCAGCACATTTTCCCTAATATGTTTATTGCTCATTATAAGTAAAGATTGACATCCCTTGAAGAGAAAGTCTTAATACTTGTAAAGTGGTTTCTTAAAAGGTATCAATTACCAAACTAGTCATGTTACCACAAGCGTAATACTGGATTCCAATTTTAGGAAAGGTGACACGATTATACTTTGTATTCAAGTGAGGTCAGCAAGATGGCAAAACATGAATCCCCAGATTTCATTCCCCGACAGAAACACCAACAACAATCTACACTTCAAAAATCCTTTCTAAGAACTCCATAAATCAGTTTAGAACCTGCAGCACTCCAGGAAAGGTCAAGGCCAAGAATAACTGCATGGAAACAGGTAACAGAACTCATTTCATGTCAACCATGCCAGCCCCTCCCTCAACCTGGCACTGCTAACAATAGGAAACAAAGGACTAACTTGTGGCTTCAACCTTGGGAGGGAAAGAATGAAATATACATCAACAGTCTGGCTTTTCATGGGGCTGCTCAAAGCAGTGGTTTCTATCTCATCAGACTCAGAGTACTGATGAGGAAACAGTAGACCTTGGATGCCCAGGGGGCTGAGGAGAACAACACAGAGCTCGGCAGCTTGTGGCAGCACCATAGATTTGTAACACTGCAAAAGGAAGCTGAAAAAGCTCACTGCAATTGGGAGAAACTGCCCAGCTTGCGGCTTCTGCCTTATTAGGAAAGAAGATAGTGAAACATGCATCAAATAATCCAGCTTTTCAGAAGTCTGCCTGCCAGACTGGCTTGTGTCTTGCACAACTCAGAGAAGGGATGGAACTGGCATAGAGTAGATACCTAGAGGCCACAGAGAACAAAAGACAGCTCGGTGGTTTGTGGCTGCACCAGAGAATGTGGACTACCATAGACACCAGAAGGATTAAGAGATAATAAGCTCCTGGAAAAAAAAAAATGGCAAATCTCTCTAACTGGGAAATTACATATAGATGTGCAAAGATTACACATCCCCAGAAAGGTCTGAAAGGCTCAAAGAATCTTAGCCTGGCTGATTGGTGAAGTATTCCCTTGTTTAATCCAAGTCTGTGAACACTGAGAGAAACGGCTGTTTTCTCAAATGTGTAGATCCGAACACAAAGGTAGAAAGTGCACAGAAGTTACAAAACAAATTTGAAGTAACAAAATAAATCTCCAGAAACCAACTCTCAAAAGACGGGAGGCATATGAATTATCTGACAAAGAATTCAATATAACCATCAAGAAGATATCCAACAAGCTGAGGAAAATGATACATGAGCAAAATGAGAAAAATCAACAAAGAGATGGAATATTTTAAGAAGATCCCAACAAATTCTGGAGCTAAAGAACCCAATAACTGCATTGAAATTATCAGTAGGAGGGTTCAATGGCAGACTTGATCAAACAGAGGAAAGAATCACAGAACTCAAAGACAAGTCACTTGAAATTATCCAGTCAGAAGAGCAACAAGAAAAAAAAGACAGAGTGCAGAAAGCTTAAAGTACTTATGGAAGTCCATTAATAAGCCCAAAATACACACTATCAAATTCCTTGAAGAAGAAGAGAGAGAAAAGGGCACAAAGCTTTTGTGAAAAAGTAATAGGTAGGGGCGCCTGGGTGGCTCAGTCAGTTAAGTGTGTGACTTCAGCTCAGGTCACGATTTCATGGTCCGTGAGTTCGAGCCCCACGTCAGGCTCTGGGCTGATGGCCCAGAGCCTGGAGCCTGCTTCCGATTCTGTGTCTCCCTCTCTCTCTGCTCCTCCCCCGTTCATGCTCTGTCTCTCTCTGTCTCAAAAATAAATAAACGTTAAAAAAAATTAAAAAAAAAAAAAGAAGAAAAAGTAATAGGTGAAAACTCCCCAAATCTGGCAGAGTAAAAAGACATCCAGATTCAAGAAGCTAAACAGATTCCAACTAAGATGAATCCAAAAAGAAAAAAAAAATACACATGAAGACACATTATAATCACATTGACACGAGTAAGACAAAGAATTTTGAAAGCAGCAAGAGCAAAGTAATTTATCATATACAAGAGAAATCACAGGAAACTATGCATGATTTACCAGTATAAACCTTGCAGTCCAAAAACCAGTGGGGGGTGCCTGGGTGGCTCAGTCGGTTAAGCTACTGACTTCAGCTCAGGTCATGATCTCTTGGTCCATGAGTTCGAGCCCTGCGTCGGGCTCTGTGCTGACAGCTCAGAGCCTGGAGCCTGTTCCAGATTCTGTGTCTCTCTCTCTCTGACTCTCCCCTGTTCATGCTCTGTCTCTCCCTGTCTCAAAAATAAATAAAACATTAAAAAAAAATTTTTTTTTAAAGCAGTGGGATGACGTATTCAAATGCTCAACAGAAAAAAAAAAAAAAACACCAACCGAGAATACTATATCCAGCAAAACTGTCCTTCAAAAATGAAGGTAAATAAAGACTTTCCCAAACAAGCAAAAGCTACAGGAGTTTATAACCATTAGACCTGCCTTACAAGAAATGGCTAAAGGGAATACTGCTAGTTGAAATGACAGGATGCTAGACAGCAACATGAAAGCATTTGAAAACAAAGTTCACTGGCTAAAAAAAAAAAAAAAATGCACACATACCAAAAAACCACAATATTGTAATGGCAGTGTGTAAGTAATTTCGAATTGTGGTATAGGGGTCACAAAACAAAATTATAAAAATAACTACAAAAATAAGTAAATTGACACACAATATAAAAAGATTTTGTAGTATCAGTAGCAAGCAACTCAAAGTGTACAGGGAAAAGTGAAAGAATAGAATGTTTGTATGTGACTGAAGCTGTTATATGTAAGTCCCATGGTAATCACAAAAGAAATACGTACAGAAGATACACAAAATTAGAAAGGAATCAAAGCATGTCACTAAAAAAAAAAAAAAAAAAAAAAGGCACAACAAAAACAAAACAATCCTGTTCACAATATCATGCAAAAGAATAAAACATTTAGGAGTAAACTAAGAAGGTTAAAGACTTCTATACTAAAAACTACAAACTGTTGTGAGAAATTAAAGACACAAGTAAGAGACATTTGCATCTCCATGTTTATTGCAGCATCATTCCCAGTAAGCCAGAGGCATAACAATGGAAGTGTCCATCTAAGGATGAAGATGAGGTGGGGGGGAGGGTGTACACAATGTTATATTATTCGGCCTTTAAAAGGAAGGAAATCCTGTCATATGCCATAACATGAATAAACTTTAAGGACATGATGGTAAGTAAAATACGTCAGTCACAGAAGGACAAATCCTGCATGATTCTACTTACACAAGGTATCTAAAGAAGTCAAATCTTGGGGCACCTGGGTAGCTCAGTCGGTTAAGCATCTGACTTTGGCTCAGATCATGATCTCATGGTCCACGAGTTCAAGCCCCACGTCAGGCTCTGTGCTGACAGCTCAGAGCCTGGAGCTTGCTTCGGATTCTGTGTCTACCTCTCTGCCTCTCCCCTGCTCGCTTGCTCTCTCTCTCGCTCTCTCGCTCTCTTTCTCTCTTTCAAAAATAGATAAACATCTAAAAAAAATTAAAGAAGTCAAATCTTAAAAGCATGAAGGAGAATGGTGGTCTCCAAGCGATGGGACAGGGGGCAGGGGTGGGAAATGGGGAGGTGCAGTTCAATAGATATACAGTGTCCATCAAACAAGGTGAAAAAGCTTTAGAGATCTTCTATTACAACGATGTGCACATAGTTAATACCGTATTACACACTTAAAAATTTAAGAAAGTAGATTTCATGTTATATATGTTAGCACAATAAAAAAACAAAAACTAAATTTTTGTCCAGGCTGGAAGTTTCAGAAGAATCTGGACGCAAAACCATTTCAAAAAGCAGTCTTCCTCCATCCCAAAATGTAGCTTCTGAAGATAAAGAGAGCAAAGCGCCACCCTCACTAACCATATAAGAAGTTTGATGGCTCAACACCAAAAACAATCTGAGAGGTCAGTGCTCATCAGGGAAGGTGAATGCTCTTCCACCCACCTGCAGCCCTTGAGTTTGATATCCAGGTGTGGGAATGCTCCCAAGTATGTCTCAAATACACATGGCAAAGTGTTAACAGTATTGACATTCTTGGGGGGAGAGGGAGAACATAGAGGCAAGTGAGTGAGAGGTGGTCAAGACACCTTAGCCTGATGAGTAATATTGCAATGTTTTAAATGAAAATGCTAACGATTTAATTTAAGATTATGAAAATACAATGTCTTAGCTAAAAAAAAAAAAACTACAGTTGACCCTTGAGCATCACCAATCTGAACTCCAGAGGTCCACTTACATGTGAACTTTTTATAAATACAGTACACTAAATTTTCTGCCCCTTATAATTTTCCTTTTTCTTTTCTCCAGCTTACTTTATTGTAAGATAGTATATAATACATAAAAAATACAAAATACGTTAATCCACTGTTTATGGTATCAGTGACACTTCTCATCAACTGTAGGTTATCAATAGTTAAGTTTGGGGGTGGGGAGGGGGAGACAAAATTATACACAGATTTTCGACTCCACGGGGGTTTGATGTCCCTAACCCCCAGGTTGTTCAACGGTCAACTATATCTACCAGTTGTCTATGGTATTCTCTCTCAACATAGGTCAGCGATATATAAAAAGACACTAGCCTGACCTTGAATGACACTCTTTCTCAAGTCAGGGATATTTCACCCTTCTGTCACAGACAAACCATTCAGTTTCTGGCCACTGACTTCATTGCCCTTTGTTCTTTGAGAGCAGGACAAATGAGCCCAGACTCTTGTCATCAAGGGAGCCAGATCTCACATACTTTTTTTTAAAAGTATCTATAGCTTGGTTCAAACTGAAAGCACATATGTGGTCCCCGAGAGCTAACAGCCCAACACCATGAAGTGTTTATCCAGACAGAACTTTAAGGCAGTAACTTGTAATGAGATTATTCAACAAATCACTTATTAAGTACCCACTCTGCCAGACACAGTGCTACTCTCAGCACTAGTCATACAGCATGGAAAAAAGACCCTGCCTTCCTGGAACTCACATTCGTTGGGGAGACAGACATAAACTCACACACAGGTAAGTGTCAGAGAGGGTTAAGGGCTACGGAAAAAAACAAAGCAGGGTAAATAATCTAGAGAGTGAAGAGTGGTATTAGTTCACATGGAATAGTTTGGTACAACCTCTCTGAGAAAGTCACAGCTGAGCCAAGGGCTGAAATGAAGAGTGAACCAGCCATGCAAACTAGCATGTGTAAAGCATTCCAGAAAGAGGAAATGGGACGTGCAAAGGCCCAGAGGTCTTTTATCTTGATAGATATCGACAAATTCAACTCTCAAGGATCTGTATCAATTCACCCTCACCAGCAGCATCTGGGAATACCTACTGCCCTACATTTTCACCAGCATCTTATCTATACATAGTTACTTTACTTTCTATAAAAAATAAATACCATTGTATTTTCTCCAAGAGTTTTGGATAGACTCAAAAAAAAAAAAAATGGATGATGGGAGTAGAGGAAATGGAAGAAGGCAGCATCCATTCTGTACCTCTCTCTTCCTATACCATGCACAACGCTCTTTACTTCACAGATGTTTCCATTCACCTCGCATCAACTTTCTGAGAGACACATTAAGTACCCTCTTCTGTTGGTCAAAAAGCTCCAGTCTAGAGGCTTTAAGAAATCAGCCCAAGGACACTCAATCCTTAAGCTGTAACTGGAATTGACCTCAAATGGGCCTCACTCCAGAGCCTGGGCTCTTCCCATGGCAATGGGCTGCCTCCCCCCAGTACAGGGACACAGTAGAGCTCTCTCTCTCTGCAGTTCCCTTCAAGCAACGTGGAGAACTACTCGCTCCAGGTTCCTGCTTCAGTGAAGGTGGTTGTTCGGGGTAATTTCTTGCATATGCATTTAATTTTCCTTTCACTGTATTTTTTCAACAGTAGAAGCCAGTATTTCCCAATGCGCCAGGAATTTATCTACAGCTGAAGTAAGTTACTGTCAGGAAGATGTGGATATGAATAATTAAGCCCCTATTAAACTTGCACACATCTTGTAATAAATCTCAAATTAGAATGTGCCAAGATCTTGTTAAACCTGCCAACACAAATTCTTAAATAAGGTGGGAATATAATTTGGGGCTTATCAGGAGATCCAACTTTTCCCAAAAGATGCTCTTTGTTCAGAATTTTAATCTGAAGATTACCTAAATTCATCTCATCTATCATTCCATTGTGTTTATGTCCACTGTAAAAAATCAACCAAGTACTTTCTCTCCAGATGTTCTCAAATGGGGTGCATTGTAATACACATCGCATTAAACCTCATTATTTTGGATGAAATATTGTCCAAAAGACCCTCACTCTAAATACATTTCACTTAAATTCTAAAAAATAATCATCTACATTCATCATTGACTTATATGGAACTTTTCAAAAAACCCAAAGTAATGCTTTCCGTTGTGGGGAAAGATGGATACGTTTGGTTACAAGCACAAAATCATGAGTCAGAGTGATTTCCTGTCCCTGCTCCAGCACTTTCCAATTGTAAAATGGAAACCAAAGAAATGTTCACCACACAGGGAGGTTTGAAAAGTTTCCATGAGTTGGGGCACCTGGGTGGCTCAGTCAGTCAAGTGTGTGACTTTCGATTTCAGCTCAGGTCATGATCTCATGGTTCAAGCCCCACATCTGGGTCTGTGCTTTCAGCGTGGGAGTCTCTCTCTTCTCTCTCTCTCTCTGCTTCTCTCCAATGAGCATTCTCTCTCTCTCTCCCTCTCAAAATAAATAAATTTTAAAAATAAAGATTCCATGAGTTCATCACCCAATATGCTGCCTGCCCCACAGTAAGTGTGTAGTTAAATGTCAGCTGCAATTATTATTGTTTGGTGTATCCCAATAATGCAAACTGATATTAGCTAAAACATATTACTCAAAGATTTAAAAACCTTTCATTTTTTGATATAAAAATAATACAGATCTTTTTTCATAACCTTATTAACAACCCACAAGAATAAATCAGAAAATAAATCTTAACTATAACATAATGAAGGCTTAAATACCCCTGTGACGCTGACAAAAGCCAACACAGCGATTTCCATTTGCCAGCAGGAAAATAAGAACACCAGTGGTTGAAAAACTTGTTCTCCACCTCCCAGAAAAGAGGAACAAAATACAGAGGAACGTGTGCAGCTTTCCACAACCCTCCAAATGGTGCCTGGGTGTCTTTTATCCCAAAAGGCACATCCATTCTTTAAATGTAACCCTTCATTCTACCTATAAGCTGTGTAACCTTGTGCAAAGCAAATAACTAGTCTGTGCGTCAACTTTCTCAACTGTAAGGTAAGGACTAGTAAAAATACATAGTTCCCAGTGTTGGCAGTGAATCAAATGACTAGCCTGTCAGGTAAGTCCTGCCGCACACACATTAGCATTTGCCAACATGAGCTGCTGGGAATGTATATCCTCCTGCCTTTTTTCTAGAGCCGTCTTAATAACTCCAGGAATTCTGAGTCCAGATTCTCAAGCTGAACAAACAGAAGGAAAATGTCTTGGCCAGAAAAAAAGAACACGAATGTATCATTCTTGCAGGGACCCCTCAGATTCTTAAGACCTTGGAATCAACCATCCATTGTCCATGCCGACCTGTAATACCACTTAAAATGTAAACAACAGGAGCTCCTCACAGCCCTTTCGGCTACCTGACATCCAACCGATAGCTGAGCTCCTCTTCGCTGGTAAATGGGAAACTAACTGTGAAACATGATTGGACTGACCAACGAGTATGTGCCAAAAGCCCAGTTGAAAAACAACCTTGTGATTTTACATAATCTATAAACGGGGCCCAGCTGGATGGCAAAATACACTGAAGACCCTGGGCCAGGGACCTCGATCCCTAGGTCATGTCACCATCAGGGCCTTTGCTGCCAAACCCCTCATCCTCCTCTGCACTCTGGTGACAGGGACACCAGGATCAGGAGAGCCTGGGAAAAGGGGACAATTGGCCAAGCCCATCCCAAGGATGAACTATCTATCTCCTCCCCCAGAGAAATAAGGCTCCTCTCATCTAAATCACAAAAAAGAAATTCCAGAAGAGAAAACATAATCCATGTGGCCTTCACGGGAAAGAACAGATTGAATACTAAGACCCGAGCCTACTTCTGGGGCAGATAGGACACAAAGGAGTATCTGCAGAGAAAGCATCCAACTCTGTACCAGGCACACCATGTTCACGTCACAAAAGAACATAGTCGTTACCCTCCTCCTCACTGCGGAATAACAAAAGCCAGCATGTCACAGTCCAAGGACTATGCTAAATACCTTACATGTGTTATTTTATTTACTTCTCATAACGACACTAAGGAGCAGGTGCTATTATCATTTGCACCTTCCAGCTGAGAAAACTGAAAAGTTTAGTCCAGGGGACCTGCCGGGATCACACGATTCGTACGCGGCAAAGCTACAATACCAACAGGGGCCTTTTGCATCACTTCCTCCAAACTATATCACCTCCACATACCACGTATTCTTTTAAGTCTTTTGGGAATTGGAAATGATATATAAAGTCATAAATGGCCCCTAAATTGGCAGACATCCGCCATGCCAGCTTCTGGATACAGTGATGGTTAATCATACGGGTCAACTGGACTGAGCCATGAAGTGACCAGACATAGGGCCAAACATTATCCCAGATGTGTCTGTAGGGGTGTTTGTAGAGGAGATAAACATTTGAATGGCAGACTGAGTAAAGCAGATTGCATCCCCCCTCAATGTAGGTGGACTCCACCCAATCAACTGAAGACTGAATAGAACAAAAGGCTAAATAAGAAGGAATTCCTTCTGCAGAAGTAATTGGGCTGGGCCAATGGTCTTCTCTCACTTTTGCAGTAAACCAAAAAGTCGGCTCTTCTTGGGTCTGGAGCCTACTGGATTTTGGACCAGAGCTTACCTCATTCCTTCAGAATGAGACTGGAATTAGGCCATCAGCCCTCCAGGGTCTCCAGCTTGCCAACTACAGATACTGGGACATCTGAGCCTCTCTACTTGCATGAGCCAATGCCTTATTTTATGTACATTTATCTTTGTCCTATTGGTCCTGGTTCTCTGGAGAACCTTGACTAACGGAGATGCCAAGTGTCACAGGAGTCCAACTAAAGCCTTAGTTATTAACAATGGAGCCTGTTTATGGGTTGTGTAGACATTTAGCTTCCATCAGCCCAGTTTGTAAAACTAAACCTTAGATAAATGTCTGACCTGAAGAAATGCGGCTCCGAAAACAAAAGTGGGCAGTGATTTGAAGGAGGGGATCTAGGGGGAAAGGAGGGGAGCATACGGGATCATGGTGTGCTCTTGGGCCCCAACTGTGCCTTTCCACCTTAGCGTTGCTTTGTTGGCCCCTCTAACACAACACATCTCACTGAGCACAAACATTGTCCCTGTGCACAAGCTTGAGAAGCCGTCTCCATGGCTCCCTCAGCCTATCAGTCACGTGTCTCCCAATCTTATCAATTCTACAGCCGGGCCTGGAAGCCTCCGAACAAATGGCGTAAGGACAAGTCATCTTCAGATGAGAACCATCTTTGTAGCTCATGTAGGTACACAACACAGTCCCCTGGCCATCACACTAGGCTCTGTGGGGATTAATCTGTCACTGAGCTGGAGCCAGACCAGCCTTTTTCATACACTGCATGGAAAGTAGAGCCAGGACCCCACTTCTGCTCGGCTGAGCCTCCCTGCAGGCTGATGCTCCTGAAAATTAGCTCTTTCATCATGATGAGCTGCCCAAAGCGCGCGGGAGCTAAGAGATGACCTATGGGCACAATTCATAATATATATGTTCCAGCCACTTCCCTGCCTTCCGTCTCTACTCGGTACCTTCGGCTGGCTAACTCAGGGATCCCCAGACACCGTAGGGACAGAAATTGTAACTGCATTTCCCAGTGATGGGTGACTTTAAAGATGAGGGCTGTACAACGCTCCCCCATCTCTGAACTCCACCAGCTTCAACCAAAACGCAAACTGACACTGCTTCTGTAGTGAGATTAGGAGAAAGCCAGTTGAACTCGTTCCTTAAATACATCAGCACTGATTTTAAAGCCACATATCTCTCAGATCTCAAGACATGAACTGGCTCCAAATCTACCCTCAGACGCACTGTGAAAATTCACATGGAAAGCTAGAAGCTGAAATAAAAAAATGCATGGAAACGCAGGGCTCATACTTGGTTATGGAGCTTGTTGTGGGTAGTTGTTAGTAAAAACATTCATCCATGTAACGTTTTGACAAATACATGCAGAGGAATTACTGGGTGCGAGGCACTGGCCATGGAGACACAGAGATGAGGCCTAGGACAGCTCACTGCCCACCAAAGGACCCCACCAAACCCCTTTCATTTGTCAAGAAAGGGCTCAATTAATCTTTGCAGAGACCTGCCCAGCCCAATATTCACCCTGACAATCACAGCTTTCATCCAAGGGAGTCAGGTGCAGGCATTACTCAGACATGTGCATTTCCTGAGCACCTATTACTTCGGGCACCAGGATAAGCACTATGCACATTATACCACTTAATCCACCTGACATCTCCACAAGGTAGGTATCAGCACTACGATGTTACAGGTGGCAACCAGAGAGATTACAGGGCTGGCCCAAAGTTACATGACCAGGAAATGGTCGTTGAACCAGGATCCAAGTTCCCAACGTGTGTGATGGGGAAGCTTGGGTCTCCCTGAGCATCCACTAGGATTCCCAAGGGGTTCTAAAGAGGCCTGCTCCTTCCTCAGCTGTTATCGCAATGGACTGGCTGCGTGAGCAGTGGGACTACGGGTGCAGTGCCCCGGCCAGCTGCCTCCCCTCTCCAGAATCTGCCTCATCATCTACCAAGTGTGCGAGGTCAATGAAGTGATCATCCAACCAATCTGCCTTCCAAGGGGTCTTCTGCATCCCTGCCATCAAAGGACCTGCAAAAGCGTGGCCAAGAGCATTCTAGCTCATTCCCAGGGCACAGAGTATCTCAGCCAGGCCTTGACAAGCAGCCCCACAGAGATGTGCTGGCCCCAACTCACCTGCCTCAGCCACAGCCTCGTCAGACAAACTCCTACCCGCCACCAAACCCTCAAGGCCCTTCATACTCCTCCCCTAGTTCAGCACCTTTGCCAACACAGCACCTGTGTTTTGTGTATTCAAGTTTTACATAACTCAGATCGCATCCCTCTCCTGCCTTAAAGGTAATAGCCCCCTAGTTTCTGGTTATGTAAACCCCTGAGCAGGGCCTATGCTCCCTCTCTGGCCTCACCTAGGTCCACACCTGCTGGCTCCCTCCTCCAGCCTCACCAGGTGCTCAGTCCTTCCCTCCTCAGCCCTGTTCTTCCCTGTCTGCAACCCTCTCCACTCCCTCCCTGCCCTTTGGACCCAGCCCTCCACATTTCCTCCTCAGACCTTCCCACTGGGTATTCACTATTTCAGCCTGTCTGGTCCCTCCAGGCAGGTATCCCAAATAGACACTTTTCTCCCTTGGTCCACAGCTCATCTCCCCAGGTAAGGTTCTGCTTCAGCCACCACCTGCCCCCAACAGAGCGCCCAGCACAAAGCCAGCAGTCATGAAGACTCGCTGACCGTCTGCAAGAACAGCGATGCCTGTCTCCAGAAGATAGCATCATGGGGCTGTCTCACCCTTGGCAGGCTGGCCGGGTAAGCGGGCGATGTGGCACCAAGACCCGTGTAGAAAGTAAGGTCTCTGCTCTGGAGGACCTAAGTGACACGTGCCAAAGTGTTTCCAAACTAGCAACTGCCATGCAAATAGAAGGTGATCTTATATAGGTACATAGAGCTGCTGAGAAAATCCATCTGTGACACGTTTAAATCACAGTCCAAGGCAGAATGTGCTAAGTGCAAACTCAGTGTCATAAAGAACAGGCACTACCAAAACAAGGGCGAATGAGGACGGGAGAGCAAGCGAGGTGCCCCAGGGAAGCCAGCCCGTAAAAGGAGCACAGACTCAGAGATGCCAACAGCAGGAGGAGCTCGGGGGTGGCCCCTCCCCCACCTGCGTCAGTGATGAGCCCTGAGATGCTGGCACAAAGGGCAGATCTCTGGGCCTCACCCCGACCTACTCACGGAAGCTCTGGGGGAATGTACATTTCATCACATCCCTGGCCATCACCCAGTGAAATGTAAGCCCACCAGGCAAAAGGGCCTGACGACACCCCCACTGTGGTTGTAGGGCTGTAATGTGGGAGACCTTAAAATAAAGGGAATAAAAAGTCAGAAATGTATGTTAGGGCTGCACAGTGGTGGGGGCGGTGGGGTGGGGGGCGGTGGCACGCTCTGAATCTCAGATTTTAGAGCTGGGTCCAGATTCTGTAGGTATAGGACTTGGAAGCAAAGGAGTGACCTGGTAAATGTAGTATTCCAAAAAGCACAACACACAGCTCAGGAGGGATGAAGACAGCCGAGTGAGAACAGAGGGAGACTCGGGAAGCCACAGAAGCCTCCAGCCAGACACTGGGCCAGCACCTCCCACCCCCTTTCTCCTGGTGGCCACCAGTGAGACCAAGCACAGACATCAAGGAGAAGATGCTGGCGCCTCCTTCACAGGCACCCGCTCTGGACATCCCAGCAAGACCAAGCCTGAGGACACGCCGACAAAGGAAACACACAGGATCTCGAGGCGCGTGTGAGAAAATCTCACTTGCGGGCCAAGAGAGTAAGAGATCCTTCAGAATTCAAGTGCTCAAACACTAGTATTGGCAGGGATGTGCAGTACGCCAGCCGCCCAAGTTCCTGGAAACAAATAAATAGTAACTGTAATCCGGTCAAAGCCGAGAACCTGCTTTTTTGGGGGGAAAGCTGGCACATGCATGTTGCATCTATAAATACACAGAGATCTCAGTGAATGCTAGATGTAAGTGTGATATTTTCTAAACAAGTCGCGTCTGTTTGTTGGGAGATGAATCTCAATGCCCTCTATGATTCAAGAAACAAAGAAAGAAACCAGTAGTGGGAAGATATATAAACATCACATCCAAAGCATCATTATTAAACGTGCAGTGGGTAGTTTCTCTCCTGATGAGGCTGATTTAAAGAGGTCCCGTTAGAGCCCAGGAGACCCCACCCTTCAGGGGTCTCTGCCAAGGGAGCCATCCTGCTCCCACTCTCTCCCCATGTCTATGTGACTCTCACATTTTGAGTTATGCAAAATTCAGTCTTCACAAGAGTACACAGATTCTGTGAGATAGACTGGTCTCAGACCAATGTCAATGCACAATTTGGACTCAAAAATTATAAGGTATAGAAGCATCCAAACAACTTTCTTATCTGCTGGGGTAAATAGAATATAAGTGACTTTTAAAAGGCTTCCCTCTTTGAAATGCACAAACGAGGCTCCAGCCAAAAGAAATTAGATCCTCTCTCCTTGTCCAGGAGGAGACAGGCTGTAAACATTCCAGAAAGATTTGGGGGGGGGGGGCATACTTTAGGCTCCCCATAAGAAAATAGATGGTTTGAGGAAGGTCTCTCCAGTTAGCTGAGAACAAAGAGAGAGAGCAAAAATGCTGAAATTCTCAGCTCATGGGAGAATTCTGTCACGGAACCAGGTCCCTGTGCTTCGTGTCCTGTTGCCCCACATTCTCTCCCGAGCAGACAATGCTTTTCTGGCCCTCCTGGTTTCAAAGATAACCTTCATGGTGAAAATCAATAGCAGTAACTCAGTCCTTGGTTCAGAATAAAGCAAAACCCTGGCCCTAAGATGAGGTCCCCTGTCAAGGTCAACGGGATGCTGACACAAAAACCTCATTTTCTCCTGACAATCACGTTAACATTTGTAATCGTTGCCCTCTCGGCACTTAGGCAAGAATCCAACCCAGGGCTGGAGACAGATACCAGGGCAGTCCTGCCTTCCTCGGGAGAGTGAGGTGTCTCCAATACTCAGACCACAGAGCCCATTTAAACCCAGAACTCGTACGAGGCCGGAACTTCACTGCTACTTCCGAGGGGGCTCCCTCAGGGGCGAAGCTCCCATCGTGATGCTCGGGGAAAGAAGTCTGATGCAAAAGACGCCACGCAGTAGGATCCCATTTATGTGCCATGTTCCAAAAGGCACATTTACAGAGACAGAGGGACCAGGGGTGAAAGGGGACTTGGGGACCATGAGGGAGGACAGAGACGTCCTCAAACTGGACTGAGGTGATGGATGCACAAGTCCAAAATTTTACTACAACCTCCTGAACTGCACACTTAAAACGGGCTAACGTTGGGGCGCCTGGGTGGCTCAGTCTGTTGAGCAGCCGACTTCAGCTCAGTCATGATCTCCTAGTTTGTGAGTTTGAGCCCTGCCATCGGGCTCTGTGCTGATAGCTCAGAGCCTGGAGCCTGCTTCAGATTCTGTGTCTCCTTCTCTCTCTGGCCTTCGACTGCTCGTGCTCTGTCTCTCTCTCTCTCGCTCTCAAAATTAAAAAATGAACATTAAAAAAATGTTTTTAATGGGCTAATGTTATGATATTCAATTATACCTCAGTAAAACCTTAAAAAGCACATTCACTAATTAATGGAATGAGAACATGTTAAAATAAAAAAGACAGAGAGTACCAGATATGAAATCAGAGGCTCCTAATTTAAATATACTTGCTGGCACGCACAACCATGAGAATAATAAGGTAAACATACCACACAGTCTACAGTGACTATTTTCTATATCATTAGATTATGGGAGATACTGTTTCTTCATACTTTCTGGATGTTCTGAATTTGGATCCTCAAGGTGCACTGCTTTGGTGGTTAAGAAACACCAACTGCTATTCAGTAACCCCTCCATTAAGTAATTGTATGCGGCTGCAAGAGTTCATAGGAGTGTTTCAGGAGATTCCGCTCCTGGCCACAGAGATTGAGCAGATTCTTAATTCCCTGGCTGTTGCGGAAATTCAAGGACCTAAAAGAGTTAAGGCTTCTCTTTTCAAATGAGTACCTCCCTCCTCAGTGGGTCCTCCGTGGGTGTTCCCGGGAGGGGGTGAGCACAGGGAAAGCAAACATTAATTGTCACACATTGCACACGCATTCACCGGCTCCCTGTTAATACACTGGAACAAATTTCAATGTGTTCAATTCAATTAAACATGGACGAGAGAAGCTGGAATGACATTAACAAGCACAAGCCCTGAGGTGCCCATCCCCAACCCCGGACACAGCCTATTTGTACAAATGCCTTTTCTCCCTCATGAGAAGCGTTCTTTATTTTCTTGGAATACTTACAGCCTTACTGTAACAGAGGATTTACTGGCCCCAACTAATGATTTCCTATCCTTCGGAATTAATATCACACACTGGATATTGAGGTACTTTGCTGATACAGAAGTTTCTAAAACAATAAATACTTTGTACCATGCTAACACAGGAGTTTCTTCACCATAGGTGGTAAGCTTGAGGACAAGGTCAGCTGAGGCCATTCCTACAATTTGCTGGTTTGAAGCATCCTAAACTGAGGCAAATAGTATGTTTCCTTGACATGGCCTAGTAGGAAATCTGGATGGTGGGATGGATCCTCAGTCTGCCAGCATTTTTCCAAGAACTTCCCCTCTGCCTGTCAGGGGATGTGCCCTGCAGTCTGGTTTGCAATACAGAAACCCACTATCCCTTCTCAGATCACAGCTGCTGGGGCTACGGGCAGACCTCTGATCCAACTATCTTCTTTCCTGACATTACAACTACAAGTAGCAAGACTATTGCTTTCCACTGGTCCTTGGAAATAGGAATCCTATGCTCTCCAGGACTCTGGGGCCGCCATTTCCCAGCAATGCACCTGGTGAAGCAGGTGAAGCAGTTAAAGTAGGTTAGGAGAGAGCAGGGTAATACAGAGAACACAGGTGTAAGAGACTGAGAGTGGCCTTCTGGATCCCTAGTTGTGAATAGTCCCTGTGAGGGTTTCTCTCAAGGTGCATAAACCACCCTTTGCACCTCCTGATTATTCCTTCTTTTGGCTTGAACTAAGCCTGAGTTTTTGTGACTCACATCCAAAGGAGACTTCAATAAAGAAGCTGCAAAACATATGCTTCTCTGACAACAGAAAATACTTCTCTGGGCTCTCCACCCAGAACATTAGCATATGGATAGCCAGAGGAATACAAGGCTTACCTTCCCAGAACTAGAGGCCAAGAGACATTCAAGTCCAAGTTCCTAAGGAAAGGGCTCCCATGGCAAGTATCCAGGCTAGAAGCTCAGTGGGGCCTCCCGAGGGATCGAGTCACTCAAGGGATCAGAGTGAGAGCTCCCCCAAAGACAGGGACTAGCGACAGTGTCTGCCTTGCCTATCGCTTTTTCCATACACCTACAAAGAACAGTGTCTGGAGCTTAGTGGCGACTCAGTTAGTACCCAATGAATTAACTAATAGATGCCTACATTCTTAGCGTCAGCTTTTTGCACAAGTCGATTGCACAAACAAGTTTAACAGTTTCCATATACCAAGGTAGAAGTAGGAAAGTACAAGGTGTGTCCAGGGAGCAGGGAAAAGGCCCATGGGTGGAAACACCAAGCCATTTGCAGAGCTACAGGTTACAACTGTAAGACAGAAAGCCTTGAGTATCAAGCTTAAGAACTATCCTGAGAGTAGTCCTGTCTGCGGGCAAGCCCACACCACAGCTAACACTGCTGTGGACCAACCCACATTCCCTGTGCACTCCCTTCATCTGCTTTGTCACTTTACCTTCTAAGTATTCCTATTTACCCCTAAGATTTTATAGCAGCACTCCTTTCTGCATCAGATACCATGGAAATTCTAAACGTGTTAACCCTATGTTCTTGGACTCTCCAGCCTCCTCCTCCTCCTCCTCCTCGGACATTCTGACCACAAGCACCTAATCGCTCAAGTTACAAAAGCAGAGATAATCCATCAGCTTCAACAAACATCCAACTAAAAGCAGAGAACAACTGTCGGCTCACACAAAGACCAAGGATTCAAGGCTCTTCATTCTTACTTCAGTATGCTGATACCCACACGTATCTAATGTACTTAGGTGCTCATACACACACACACACACACACACACACACACACACACACAGAATCCAGATGATAAGTGCATTGAATTCTGGCCCTCCTGAATGAAGACACTTCTGCTTCTTGTGTCCAGCAAGAAACATTGATAAATACCCAATTATCTTTCAAATAAGTATGCCTACAGGAGAGAGTAAAAGATTCAGCGGCAAGAGGAGTGGCCAAGAGACCAAAGTAATTTCTCACTGTAACCTTCCCACCAGTACCTAAAACAACTATGTGACTTTGCAAGGCATTTCATCTCCCAGAGTCTATTTCTCCATCTGTAAACTAGGACTAATAATACTCTTTTAGACTGTAATTCCAAAGATTCAGTCAAAGAAGACATATCAAACTGTGTAGCAGTGCCTGCCAAATGGTAAGAACTCAACAAACACCTACCTACTTCTGGAATATGACCAGAAGTGCACACAACCCCTCCTCCAGCGGCACACATAATCCCAGAGCGTAGTCAGTGACTGGAGGGCTCAAAGAGAACTGGCAGGACAGGAAGTCAACAGTGTTTACATCATGGCCACCAGCATCCATCTCCCTTTGTATGGGTTCCCTTGGGAAAGGAGTTCTCCACATTTAGTTCTTAGCTTTGGGCGAGACTCCACCCTGCCCCAGGATGGAGCATGTGACCCAAACCTAAGCCCATCAATGCACTACATTTTCCTGGCCATGGTGACCAGTTTGTGGATGGAAAAATCGTGCAATTGGAGCCCATGATACGCAATGAGGTATTTGCCAGGATGGATGGAAGACATTTTCTACTAAATGTAAAAGTGTGAGGTTATAAGCCCAGAGCTGATGCGCCCACCACTACCACCCCCCCCAATCCCCGCCATGGAGGATACCACCTGCCTGAGAACAGACCCAGTGCACAGAGGAGAACATGGCTCAAAGATGGAGAGTAGGAACCCAGGCCCCAATTACCTCTACAAGAGCCTACATCAAGGTAAATCTGAAGCCAGAACTATCGCTTGAATTCTTGATTTAGTCTTCAAGTTCTTTTTTTTTTATTATTCCTTCAATCAATTTGAAATCAAAGCCATGCCTCATGACACTAGCACAGTCCTTACCACTACACTGAGTAAGAGCGTTTGGAGCTGGTTATGGTGGGGAGTGAACAGAGGTTGTCCAGATGATGCTTGGTGAGCTCAGATTCACTTTGGACTATGGGTCAGATGCCCTAAAGAAGCAGCCAGACCTGACCAATGGCAAATCCACAAGCCCTGGGACGTGTGCTCCTAACCTAAAAGCGACACTCTAATCTGCACACCTGAGGTCTGCCCGCGGGGTCCAGACTGGGTTTGATGTGCAGACTGCCCCTGCCCAAGACAGCTTCTGACCTCCTATGTGTCCCATTCTTCCAGGGGGGAGGTACTATGACATTGACAAGGATCACATTCTCTGCAGCACACAGTGTGGGAGGTCCTCGTAAACTCTACCCACTACTTTAAAGGAAACAAAACAAAACAAAACAAAAAAAAACACTGGGTTAAAACACAGGTAGGAGAAGGTGGCCAGTTAAGGGACTCGGGATCTCCAGCTGTCTTCACTGAAGGAGATCCTGATCCTGGGTTGTTACAAGACAAAGGAACTTGGGAACACTGGGATGATAATGCTCTCCTCCACCACACATTTGCAATAGGTCGTTATTTGGACAAGACGGCTACCTGAACTCTTGATGACCCCTCCTGGCTGCTGCCGACAGCCACCCCCAAAAGGGTCCTTACCAAGAGGCAATGCAGGAGAGTGGTTAGTGCCACACTCTGGAGGCAGACCAGCACCGCATTCCTGACTCTGCGATTTCCTACCTCTCTGAAGCTTGGGTGTGGCACCTGGAAACTAAGGCTAATAATACTACGCTCTTACAAGGTTTGTTGTGAGGATGGAAGGATGAGGAACTTACTTGCTGGGTGGGTAGGAGCTCTTAGTTCAATGTGTAAGACTGAGGCCAGAGCAGCTGAGCGACTTCCTAAGGTCCCAGTGCTAATAACTGCAGGATTTGGGGCTTGCGTCCAGGTCTGCCAACAGAGCCTTTGCCCTGGTCACCCCTCTTCATATGCACAAGGCTGGCCCTCTGGCGCCCCATGACTGACAGTCAGTGCGCACGACCGTACTTGTGATGCCCCCTGAACTGTCTCTACTCAGGCACCTGCCGGGACATGCAGGCTGCGGTGTCCTTGAGGGGGACGACTTCAAGTGTTACGTTCTGCACCAAGTTGGCAGAAACTTTATGCTCCAGGAGGCAAGGTCTGAGAGATAAGAAGCAAGGCCTATCTTCTCCTAAAGTGTGTGTTTGCGTGGGGTGCCTTGCAGCCATGTTATAAATGTAGCTGTGTTTTAAGGTGTGCTCAGAATCAACAAACCAGTTGCCGGAGCCTTTACTCTTCATAAGTGTCAAGATGCCCCAGCGATCGAACAGGTGTATCACCATACAAAGGAAATTAGGAGGCTGCCAAGGAAGACGGCTTAGGCCTGAGGGATATGATCATCATATCTCAGGCTGGGGAAAAAGTCATCACAAACAAAGAAAAATGAAACGTAGCACTCTGGGTTTTGAGGATACATCTACTAGCACAGAGGACATTTCTGTAAACCACAAGAGCTTTACGGGACTATTAAATTTTTAAACTAACCCTTCTTTTATTCATCTGTTCCACAGGCTTCCATCGAGCCACGAGCTCCTGTCAGCCAAGCACTGGGACAGACCCTCCGATCCCAGCCCGTGAATTGCCAGGCCCGGCCCTCCCGCTGGGAGTGGAGCCAGCTTCTCAGGGGCCCCGCATCCTCTGCCAGGGGCTCAAAACAGGTTTGCCAACACTTCATTTTCACAATGATGTGGTAACACTAATCCTGGGAGAAAATCATTTCACGGAGCAACAATTCTAAAAACTTGTTCCTTCTAATAAGGTGTCTAGGGAAGAAAACAAAAAGCTTTTGTGGCCAAATTAGTTGAGAAGGACTGTTTCTAAAAACTGAAGGCCCAGTTTTAAAACAGGCTTTCTCCCATCCTTCATCTTGCAAACGTGCTTAGCGAGGCAACCCCCGGGAAGCCAGGGCTGCAGTGCATGGGCACACAGGGCTCCCCCCATCCTCAGAGGTAAGCACAAGTTTGTAAAAAATGTATGTGGTCAACTCTTTTTCCATAGAAGAGTCTGAGGGACCAGCGTTTGACTCAAAGCACTCACTGCAGAAACAAGGCCATCGAGGATGATAGCCGACAAAGTTCTAGCATCGCAGGAACATCCAGCATTACTGTATCCCCCCCCCTCACCTGGTATCCCATGTCCCCGATATGCCTGTATTTACTCCTATGTTTCTCTCAGAACAAGAAGTTCTTTCCACAGAAGGAAATAAAATTGAGAATCCAAAAGCCATCGTATTCCTTATGTCACTAAGAATTTTCCTATCTTGGGCACTTCTTTCAACTTGCCCTATAAAGTTGACCACCATGAATAAATTAAAAGTGTAAGTAAAAAATTCATTGAGTGGCCCAGCCAAACTCTATTGTGTCCACTGAGGGTTGCAATAATTGTAATCTCAAAAGGGATTTTCATGACCTCCTTCCCACCCCATCAGGATCAGATAGAGTGGATTTCAGCAAAGACTGGCTGGCAAAAGGGCAGAACAGAGATGGCAGGCACCTGGAAAGAAATGCGAATCCTCGCAGATTATTCACAATGAAGAAACCTGCTAATTTCAGACCAGAAAGAGCAGGATGGAATCACAGCTGCTTGGCTATTCACAGGCAAGGACCTACGGCTGAGGAAGCCATCAGAAAACCTCGCCCCTTGGCAACACCGGACCGTAGAAGTTTCTTTTATCAGCTCTAGCCTCCAAGTTATATGCTCTTTTCATTCCTCCTGGGTTTGTGTTCCACTCTTAGTTCTTACCTGGTCCTCTTGGGAGCACGATATCTATATTCTCCTTTTCCAGCAAAATCTCAGCTCTAGAAATGAGATGAAATTAATTCACACCTAAATGTAATGACTAGCACTGGACGACCGATCTGATGCCGGATCAATTATGAAACCAAAAGAACTGCACCTCTGGAAACAGACTTTTAGGCATCTCAGAGGTGGTGGATAAGTATCTCTGAACAGAAAGGTCTTTGGTTAAGTCCAAGTCCATCATGAAGCTGCCCACCCCCACAAGATCAGAGGAAGCTACTGTAAGAGCACAGCCACCAAGGGGAGGGGTGGGAGGGCAGTCATGCAGGTCAAACTTCAGTGCTCAGGCTGATGCAGAGACTGGCTGTATCCACAGACCTTCAAGAGGAGAGGATGAGTTGAGAAAAGCGAGCAGAAGGAGATCAGAAATTACACGGCATTTCCTCCTCCTGCCCACCCACTGCCGAGGACCTTCTTATCCAGGCCGGCCCACAACAGAAGTTCAAGCTCAGCACTTCCTTTCCACTGTGGAAGAAATGAAGTCTAAAGGGCAGGGGCTTCTGTGGGGTCCCTCAGAGGACTGGGGGTAGAGCCTTACAGAAATACTTTGGGGCCCCCAATGCACTCACTTGCATCTACTCAAACCACCCATCACAGACACCTGGGAGGCCCCAGGCTCTCAGCCCTGGTGGGTGACACAGTAAGACTCACACAGACCCTCTTTAAGGTCAATCCCACCCCAACCTTCTGTTTTTGTTTTTTCTTTTTAGGTTTATACTTATTTTGAAAGAGAGAGAGAGAGGGTGCATGCGTGCACATGCAGGGGAGGAACTGAGAGAGAGAGGGAGAAAGGGAATCCCAAGCAGGCTCCAGGCTAAGCCTGACATGGGGCTGGATGCCATGACCACAAGATCATGACCTGAGCCCAAACCAAGAGTCGGACGCTTAACCAACCAAGCCACCCAGGCAGCTCCCCAACCTTCCATTTGTAGAGAACAGTAAAGTCAATGCCTTTTGCGTCACTCAAGCATTCATCCTGTGACAGGTTTCCCTGGTGTCTGGCAGCTAACGAGACCCTCTGTCCCAGTATGAAAAGACCAGAAGGCTCAGCTACCGGTGCCATCAAGAGGAGTGAGGTGCTCTCCCAGTTAACTCATTCTCCCTGGAGGTGTTAAGTCCAAGTGTTTACCTCTAGGGGTCACAGGTGCACACCAGAGATTACCTCAGCTCTACCTCACAGAACAAACTCAGCAACATTCATTTAGCCGAACTGCTCTACATGGACGCCCAACGCATTTTCTTCCCCGTACCCCGTCTTCTTGGTGATGCCTACAGAGTATGTGTTTCCTATACAGAATTAGATTTCACACAATAAACAGCCCCGTTACATGACTGGACAAGATAACAGAATACAATTATTTCAAAGAATTATTTCCCCATTCCGTCCTCCGAGGCTCCCAGGAACCAGCCGCGTGAAGCTGACACGTGAACCTGAGGACGGTACACGGGTGGCCTCCGTGTGGGTGATCAGATGCCCCAGCCCATGCGTGGGGAGTCATTAATGCCCATGCATCCCTCACAACAGTCCTCCATGACTATTTAAAAATCAAAACAAAAGTCAGAAGGCCAGATGTTTATGCTACTACAAGTCGGAAATCATTTCACATGTGCATTAGTAACCTCCTGTAATGACAGTTGACACGTCTTAGCTTTTAGTGACCCTGTGATACACGCTGTCACTGAAATGGGCTGGGCGTTCACGACACACTTGAGACCAGTGGCGCTTAAGTGGAAGCAATTTTGCCCACCAGGGGACACTGGCAATATCTGGAGACAATTCTCACTGTCACAAATGGGAGGGGGAGGTGCTGATGACGTTTGGTGGGTAGAGGCCAGAGATGCTGCTCAACCCCCCACTCTGCACAGGAGAGCTCCCCACACAAAGTATGTTCCCCACACAGTCCAAAAATTCTATGGCGCCAAGGTTAAGACACCCTGATGTAGAGCAAGTATTTTCGAGTGACAGGGGGCATAAGGTTTACGTGAAGGATTTACTGTAAATGCAAGTTTCTGTATCCCAATCCCCAGAGACTCTGTTTCAGCTGGAGTGGGAGTTTGCTTTACGTATGTACGTACGTATGTATGGTTGTATGTTTGTATGTATTTCACACAAAGACCTCTAGCCCACCCAGCTGGTTTTGAGATTTTCTGCAAACCGCAGCCATGCAATTCCAGAAGCTGCCACCGGGTAGCACTGCTGTTAGCTTGGGTAACAAACACCTCCTAGGAAGTTCTCAGGCAGAGCTCTGCGCGACCGCATATGCTGCATTTGCCCACAAAAACCTAACCACGGTTAAGTAGCAGTATGGACTGAATACAGAAACTGAATAAATCCACATAATATAGTGTAACATTTTAAAGGAATGTAAATACCATACACTGGGGACACCCTAACAAATACTCACCTCTGCCTAATTTAACTTATACTCAATCTTTTAGAACCAAGTGACTTCAGAGCTGTAAGGACTAAAGGCAACTAATCCCAGAGCCTCATCTGAACCAACAACGACACAGAGCTAGTCTCTAGAGTTTGTTATTTGCCAGGCTGTGCCCACCCGCAGTCCCAGATGTCAGCACTTCAGGGAAGAGAGCTCTTGCCCTGATGAGCTCTTCCCATTTAAGGGTTGTACATGTCTGCCCCTAAAGCACATCCCCAGCTGCCTGAACCTCTTGCACTAAATTTCCCACAGCGGTGGACACTACCTAGATCCCAGAGCCCAAAGTTATCCAAACTTGCTTTGTCCAGAGAATCACCTGGGGTTTGGTAGAAACACAGACCCTCGCCCTGGAGAATCGTTTGCAGTAAGTCTCAAGCAGAGCTGAGAATCTACTTGAGCAAACACTAGGCTAGGTAGTTCTTCAGCTCCGGTTCCATTCCAAACTTTTCCACAACGTGGTCCCTATGAGAACCAAATGGGCACCATTCTAGATCAGTCAGCTCCTCTGAGGGCTGGATATGGGAATGTGTATTTTAACAACGTCCGGGATGATTCTTTCACACATTAAAGTTGAGAACCCTTGGGGCACCTGGGTGGCTCTGTCCATTAAGCATCTGGACTCTTGATATCACTTCAGAGCATGATCTCACTGCGTCATTGGATCAAGCCTTGTGCCAGGCTCCACACAGAGCACAGGGCCTGCTTGGGATTCTCTCCTCTCCCTCCATCTCTCTCTCTCTCTCTCTCTCTCTCTCTGCCCCTCTACCCACTTATGCATGCTCTCTCTCAAAATAAATAAATAAACTTTTTCAAAACTTGAGAACCCTCGCACTCTATATGAAAACAACTTAGAACATCATGCCATTCCTTGTCTTAGGGAAGCATCAGCTCTAACAAAGGTGAGGGGGTTCCTAGATAAATAGGAATGTATCAGCATTTGTTGCAAGCACTTCACCAGACACTCGGGGCATCTTGCTTGTTAGCATTTATCTCTGCCTCATCTGGTTCTCACAAACCTGCCATTTTATCACTTTTTTAGAAACAGACTTGGAGGGGTAAGGAGCTGCCCAAGGCCCTGGGGCTAGAGAGTGGCAGAGCCAGGATGCAAACTCAAGTCTGTCCCATGCAAAGCCTCTTTCTTCATTCAGACAGGCAAGGGGCAATTTTAATAAGGCCTGGATTTCCCTTCTTCCATCAAATTCTTTTTGGCTTCCTCTCTCAGGAGGACAGCAAAACAACCCCCCACCCCCACCCCTCCAAAGAGCGAGAAGCCCAGGGAGGCTGGGAGCTTGCATTTCCCTGCAGTCTCCTCCTGCCCTGGGATCCAGTTACCCAACAGCCTGAGCCACAGAGCCTGCAGAAACGCTTACCCCTCCTCGCTCAGCCTCTCCCTCCACAGTCCTCCTCCTGAATGGCTAATTCAAATGGACAGAATTTATTTGACTCTACTCTGCATTGTTTGACCCCCACCTGCTTCCAGCTTCAACTCCCAAGTCAAAAGGCAGAAAGTCAGAGCAGGGAGGAGAGAAAGACGGAGATAATCAGCCCTTGATTAACACTGAGCTGTGAACGCACCACCTTTTCTAATGCTGCACGGAGGACTGTCGGGAGGAATGCAGATGAGACATTATGAACATGCCGCCCGCACTGTAAAGTGCCATACAGACAGGAGTTATCATTCGCTAATGCGAAAGAAAAATAAACAGGGAAACACAGCTTTTGCAGCCAGTTCTCTTCCGAGAAACACCTTCTGCGACTGAAGAAGGCCAAGTTCTCGTAAACACTGGGTCTCCACTCAACAAGAGGTCTCCAGAGAGCACTGAGTGCCGGGCTCTGTGCTGGGCACTGTACTGAAAACAAAACTGTGCAAAGCATGGCCTGGTGGTCAAAATGCCGATGAGCTGGGAAAGAGGGAAAAAGAGAAATGCCCCAACCCCGTGCAGCATGTGCCTACTGGGACGGACAGTCTACAGGAGGTGAGAGTCAGAAGAGGTACCCAGACCTCCCCCTGGCTGTTCCCTGGACTCTGCCCTCCCCACATTCAGGTCCTTCCAGTTCTGCCTCCCAACCTGTCTCAAACACATCTACTCAGGCCCATTGTACTGTCTTAACTCAGTCCAAGCACAGCAGCTGTTGCCTAGATAGTGCTCAGCTCTGCCCTGTACCAATCCATCCCCCATGCTGTAGTGAAAGTGATTTTGCTACAATCCATCATGTTTTTAAATCCAATCCTATTTAAATGCCTCAGTGGTTCCTTGCAACTCTCTGGGGAAAGGTCAAAGTCCTTGCGGGGGGGGGGGGGGGTTCTAGGGCCCTCCTTCAGTTCATGACTGATCTTCTCTCTACCTCCTGTTGAGCTCCAGCCATAAAGACCATCCTTCTTCTGGTGGGCTGTAATCCCTTCCTTCAGGTGTTAATAGGCACACACGGTTACCTGAGACCTGAGAGAGCAGACACACACACACCCCTCGCCGTCTCTGCCCGCTTTGTAATGTGCTTCTTTATCCTTCTGATTTCAGCTGAAACCACCTCTTCCTTCCCCTGAGCCCCTCCCATTCTAGCACGGGCATGACCTGCTCTGTCCTCTCGGAGTGATCTACAGGTGAGCATTTTCACACCCTATTATAACCAAGTCGCACGAGTATTTCTTCACAGGAAGAGGCATCACCTGGTGATCGTGTTAAAACTGTCTCAGTGAGTGCGGAGTGGGGCCTATGATGCTGTCTTGCCAACCAGCTCCCAACTGATGCTCATGTCTGCGGGGCTGTGGACCACAATGGGGTCACGATGGGCCAGGGCCGTGCTTCCCCAGCACTAAGCACAAACCTAGCACATGTAGGCATTCAATAAATGTCTACGGGATGAATAAATGAGGGCAGTGAGGATGAAGTTAGACACGGAAGGATTTGGGGTTAGGTACTACTTTCATCGAGGCCTCAGGAGATAGGGACACTGAAAAGGTCCACAAAATTAACACTGTCCCCTGCAGATGAGACCTTCCTGACGAATATGTAAGTATCCACTTATAAAGCCGGCTATTTGCCTGAATTCAATCCACAGAGCAAGTGCAAGACCAAAATAGAACATCTGAACTTGGGTGATTTTTGTGCCCTTTACCAAAGCTAAACAAATTGCTACTGCTGCAATCTCAGACAGGGGGCCATAGCGCCTGGGCTGAACTGTGAATTATTAATGTGAAAGATTTGCATGTGCTTTTTATGATTATGGCCGACTTTGATGTCTTTGTGCCCTGCTTAGGGCTTCCACACACAACTATAATTTCTTTACCAAGAGGAAAAAAAGAAAGAAACAATTTGCATAGGACAAGTATAGGAAATGCGTTGAAGTCATTTCAATATAAAATGAAACGGCAACAATTATATCAGTCCTCTGTTGCCAAGGGTAATCTGGATGCTCTGAAAGGATGGAACGCAGGGGACTTGTTGAAATCACCATCATGAGAAAAGGAGCACAACATCTCTTTGGAAGCCTGACTCTTCATTCTGCAGACCAGTGATTTCAATAACACAGAACGGGCAAAAATGGAGGCAAGCATTTGCAACAACCTCAATCACCAGCTACAAATCAATACAGCTCTAAAACGGCCCTCCTCGTCCTCAGCCTTCCAAAGAGCTGGGTCCGACTTGCACGATTCCTTACAAAGATCACATTGTGTAACTCGACACACTGATTCGAATTGTACACAATGAAGAAGAAACCGGTGAAAAGAGAACTTTTAGGTAACTCTCCCAAGTCAAAATCGATATTTCTCTGAAGAACAGAAAGGAAGGCATGCTGCTGAGATCTTATTTACATACATGGGGCTCTCAATACAGGCCTGCCCCTTGGCTGAAAGAAGACATCAATAGTTTCTCTCAGGAAACCCGCAGTACAGAGGGATGGGACACAGATAAAAGATGTTCAGGGTTTGTAGCTCTTTTTAATTCCAGTTCTGCACATCCTCGGGGTAATCTCTATCCTCGCCACAAGACCTGCAATATTTGAGGGCATCTATTTAAGTAGTCGATAGTACTGAGGGCTGGTTTCATACCGGCCCAGTCTGGGGGGGCCAAGAATTCAGGTTTCTGGCTTGGGCAAGTGGAGAGATGAGGGAGCCATTCATGGAGACCAAGACTCTAGCAGGAGGAACAAGTTGGTAGGGAGCACGGTGTAGGAGAGTATGTTTGTGTGTCCCAGGGATGCTGCAACACACAACCACAGACTGGGCAGCTGCAACAATGGAAACGTCCTGCCTCACACTTACAGAACTACAAGTCCAAGATGAAGGACTGGCGGTGTTCGTTCCTTACCAGAACTGCGAGGGAAAATGTGTTCCAGGCCTCTCTCCTAGCCTCCCGCGGTTTGCCAGCAATTCTGGCATTCCTTGGCTTGGAGAAGAATCACCCCAATCCCCACCTTCATTTTCACATGGTGTTCTCTCTGTGTGGCTTCAAACAGTGTTTCCTCTGGGCACGTCTATTTCTCTGGCCAAATTTACTCTTTCATAAGGACACCAGTCACCTCAGATTAGGGCCCCACTCTAATGATCTCATTTTACCTTGATTACCTCTAGGAAGACCCTCTTTGCAAATCAGGTTCCATTCTTCGGTAGGAGGGGCTAGGAATTCAACACATCTTTTGTGAGAGACAGGACGCATCCTCTAACAGCGAAGCACGGGAAGACGTCAAGGCCAGTCGTCGCCATGTTAAGGGTGAACTAGCTGCACATGCGTGGGTTCTGAGATCGCCAGACAAATTTGCACAACAGACACAGAGTTGAGAGACGCATGTTTATACGTCTGTAACATATTTATCTGCTAAAAAGGGAACAGGTGAAGACCTAGGTGAAAATGGCGGAAGCCACAGATACGAATGAGAGCACCCAGAGAGAAGTCCTAGTGCTTCGTAGAGAAGGGGTGCTAAGAAGAGAACCTCAGAACATCAGTGCTGCAGAGACAGATGAGCAAAGAGGGGCTCGCAGAGGCCAAAGAAGACCCAAAAGGGCAACATTGCTGAGCCTAGGCCAAGAGTCAGAAGGGACTGGTCACTGCTCCCATTAAGGGATCCCAGTTATCTATCACTCCACAACAAACTACCCAAAACTTAGCGGCTTAAAAACACCTGCCATCTGTCATTTCTCACAGCTCTGTGGCTTGGGATTATCGGCGGGGCTTGGCTAAGTGAGGTTTCTGCACCAGGTGGCATCAACCACAATGACTTGGTGATATTCATCCGGGGGAGGGATCGTCTACAGGGGTCCCAATGCTGCTTCCTTCATGTGTCTGGTGCCTGGGGGCCAGGGAGGGGAAGGTGGCTGGACTCAGCTGCAACTGTCAGACAGGGTGTCCACTCAGGCCTCTCCAGCATGTGGTGTCGGGCAGAGTGGAGGGGCAGGCTCTCTCTGGTCCAAGGCTGTTAATACTTCCGGTCTCAGCAGAAGCAACCTTCGGCTGCAAGAATGACAATGTGGGACGTCTCGCATGAAAAGCAGGAAAAAATGTCATCAAATGTAGAACAGAAAGTATTCTTCCCACAATAAGAAAAACAAAAAAATTCAACTAGATAATCCAAGTAAAACTCTTCAGCCCAGGGTCTGGCAAGTGCTAATCATCCATTATACGGTAGCAATGACTTAATCAGTTCTACAAGGCTTGTTATGAAAAGCAATATATACATCCATTTCCCTCTCCCCAGAGGCATGTTGGCAGCTATTTTTATAAACCAGCATTATCTTACGTCAAGGATAGGTCGGGCATAAAGAGACTAAGTCTGATCATATTCAAAAATGAAAAAGCTTTAAAAGTGGTTAAGACCTAGCTAGCTAGCTAGACAGACCCTTAAAGAAAACCTGCAATGCCAAGTTAACAAGAGGATGGTATAGACTCCTGGAAAAGAAACAGATTTTTTTTAATGTTTATTTTTGAAAGGGGTGCGTTGGGAGAGGGGGACAGAGGATCCGAAGCGGGCTCTGTGCTGACAGCAGTGAGCTCAATGTGGGGCTCGAACCCACAAACCACGAGATCATGATGTGAATAGTCAGACCCCCAACCAACTGAGCCATCCAGGTGCACCGAAACAGGTTTTACCAAGAAAGAGAAATGCTACTGAGGGCACTGGAGGTAAGACATTTAAGTCATTTAGGCACAATGGTTATTCATAGTATCCATGTTACTTAAACATACTGGCTTAAAATGTTAAACAACTCAGTTGCATATTGTATGTTTAAATATAGTTGACCCTATTTTACAGTGTTAAATGTCAAATATTTTTAACAATCAGGAATAAAAATATATAAAACTTGGCATCCAAGTGGATGTGAGAGTACCCCTGCACTAAAAGCATTAAGTGTGATCAGTTGTCAGGCCACGTAGCTGGGACATGAACTTCTTTTACCAATATGCAACTTTCCAGGACTTCCATATGAAGAGTTTATTTCATCCTAGGTCAGAATGGACAATTTCATCAGGATCCAGTTAAGTGCAGGTGGTCAAAATTTCCACCCAGGACTCAGCAGCAGGGTCAGCAGGTAGCTACGTCTGTCCCAGGAAAACAGGTAGAAACACAACCCTGATCCATCAAAGACCAAAGCACTTGAGATGACCCAAGAGTCAGAAGCATCCAGATGAAAACGAGAGTACTGGAGGCATGGGTGCTGGGACATAACAGGATGGCCAGGGAAGGGAGGAAATCTGGGATAGATTCCCACCTCCCAGCAGAGCAGATGGACCACACAGAAAGAGCTAAGTCCAATCACTGACACTGTCACTCATGGGCAGAGGGGCAGAAGCAAGGTTCTTAGCCTCTCAGTCTCCTCAATGATCAAACACAAACACGACGCAGCCTTCTCACTCTGAGGTTGCTCCAGCAGGCTGGTTTCTGGACAGCATCCTCTACAGGACATATTCTCATGGTCATGGGCACGGTGTTATTGTGTTTGATCCCAGTGGTCCTCCTTAAAACCACAATGCCCTTGTCCACCTGGGCCAGAATCCAGCTTGAGAACTATCACATCCTCCATCCTTGAGACGAAGAAACTTCTGCACCTTGCCCTCTGCGCCCCCCAGTTCTGCCTCACTGCCACCACCCTCTTGCAAAAAGGCGTGACATGCTGTGGTGTGAACAGAGAGACAGTTTCAAGTGCTGACCACATCGGACAGCAGGAAGTTCACATACACTGCCACGATCTTACAGAAATAAGACATCTCCCCAACATACCAAACGTCAGCCCCCTTCACATACCCATTAAAGGAGCACCTTTGAACACATAATTTCATCATGTGGATCAGAAGAGCCACACAACCCTGATATAAGTAGGGCACCCCCTAAACCAAAATTATGCAACAGCCGTGGAGAAACATCAAACCTAATTCAGCCTCTCAACAGCCTTACTTTTGAAGGCACAGCTGAGAACCTGAGTAAGAAGCCTGTTTGAGGCTCTGAGAAGAGCTGAAGACCAATTTGCAGCAAGGCCACTTAGACAGACATGATGGGCTGAGGCTCTAGTATCAGAAGAACTTATTGGCTGTGTGACCTGAAGCAAGTCTCCTGACTTCTCTGCGCCTTCTCTCTTCCTCTTGAGTAAAACCCAGCTTGCCACATTGTTGACAAGGTTTGAGAAAAGGTGGGAGAAATATCTGGAATAAGAGCTGATGCACTGAAGACCCCCCCCCCCATTGAATGGCCAACTACTATTATTGCTATTATTATTCCAGTAAATATTTTAATAGACTAGATTTTTTTTCTGCAAGGCACAGAACTAAACTCCATCTAAAAAGAGATCTCTGCGACACTCGTTAAATATCTGATGAGCCTCTAATATAGTCAAATATCATGGGGGAGAAAAACAGATGGAGGTGTGGTTTCTCACCTCAAGGTACTTACGGTATTATGACTACAACATACGCTCCAGCCTTGGACACACGAGATGTAAAGAATTTTCTAAATTTTTCATCAAGTTGTAATACATCTTTTTACGTCTCTAACTGTGGCTTCGACTAAGGGAGAGCCCCCGGAAGGACCAGACTCTGTGTGCACAGAGCTAGGAGAGGGACCAGTACGTTGCACACAAAAGCTCAGCAAGAAGCAAGGGGCAGGAAGGGATGGGATGGGGGAGACATTCAAGAGAGAAATCCCCCAGAAACAGCAGCCTAGTCACAGGCTAAGACACACCGATAGGCTACAGCCAACACCAACTTCTCAGTTCCTGAAAAGGCTAGTGAAACAACTTCTCTAGTTCAAAACAAAGACAGAGGAAAGGAGAGTGGGTGATTTTTCACATGTGGGCTAGAGGGGGTGGGCATTACAGTGACGCGTCTCCATATTCTCTTTCTTCACATCCACACACAAGGATTATTTTCTGTATTTGTGAAAAACCTACAAAGCCGTTTTCTAGCTGATTTCAGAGCCAACGTCTCTGCAGTTCTGGATTTATCACGCACCACCGCAGTTCTGCTCAAGTCAGAGAAGACAAGGCTGACAGAGGACAAACAGAAAAAAAGACAGAACGGCTTTCCCAAAAGGGACACAGGATGTGGACTGAACCCACTGGCTTCTCCCTAGTAAACCAGAAGGCAACCTGATCACCAGGCCTTCCGCTGGCCTCACATCTGCCACGAAAACACCTCAGCAGTTGGGTTCCCTTTACACATGAGAAACAAATGTCTCTGATCAGATAAGGTGGCCCCTTTAACAAACACCAATTATTCAGTCCATTAGAATTCTGTAACTACTGCCAGGTCCTTCCCGGGAAGTACTTTATGACCCGACCAATAGAGACAGGAGAAATGTACAAATCAAAGGTGCCCAGAACACAGCACACTCAGCAAGCACAAGTTCATGACCTAAAACTCCTTCCCAGACAGCAAGCCCAGCAGAGACCAGCAGAGGAGTCCCCTCCTCAGCTCTCTGTCCCAAAGCTCTGTCCCCAGTAGGCCCACCTCCTCCAGGTGGTAAGGCCCCAGCCTCTCTCCACAGATGCCTGCTGGTCTCTCCAGCACCACGTGGCAAGGCTGAACACCACATCCTCCCTGCCTGCCCCTATCACCAGCCTGACTTAGCACCTATTAAAGGTGCCGTTAGGGGCCGTTCTGAGGATCCCCCAAATCACCTGCGCTGTTCAAAAAGCCTCAAGGACGCCACCTCCAAGAAGCTCCTGCATCAACCCTCTTCTTTGCCTTCGCACATCTTCGTCCAAGTTCGGACCTCTAAGACCTCTCAAATTGGATCCCCTGACTCCAGCATGTCCTCCTCTCCCCAGGGCGTCCCCACCCTGAGGCCGAGGTGCTGCAGGAAATCCAGGGGCTGGCTCTCCACTCGTCATGATAGACCCCCGGGGTCCTGGCCTCTACCTATCTGGTCCTACACTTCTGTCCCTACACCCTCCACTCCGGCCCAAAGCACCCACAATCCCAGCCTGGACTCCCGCCCGTGCAAGGCCCTGCCCGAACCAGTGCTCCCCACCCTGCTCCCCAAGGGCCACCAGGAGGTGGGCCTCGCTTGTGCCACCTAACTCCGTGCTCTGCTCCCCTCCCCGACCCCCAACTCTAAGCTCCCTGGAGGGAGGGCTAACTCTTACTGGCGTCCGCGCATGCCTCTCACGGTGCAGAGTTTTATAGACTACAGGTTTTCAATCAGTACTTGCTGAACATACTGTCTAATCAATCAATATAGCATAATATTTAGGGCAAAGGCCTCAGCAGCAACTGCAGATATCAGGTACTTTGTCTGTTGACAGCTCTATTTTGTGTCTCTACCACCAGAAGTTATCCTTCCTGAGAAGAGAGTCCTGTCTGCCTGGTCCCCACTGTACCCCAGCATGCAGGACAGGATTTGGCCCCTAGGAGGCCCTTAGTGGATATTTTGTTAAGTGAAAGATGTTTGTTTTCTTTCTTTTTTTTTTTTAAATGCTTATTTATTTCAAGAGAAAGAGAGCACAAGTGGGGGGAGGGGCAGGGAGAGAGAATCCCAAGCAGGCCCCGTGCTCAGCACAGAGCCCAACGCGGGGCTCAATCCCACAGCTGCAAGCTCACAACCTGAGCCAAAATCAAGAGTCAGTCTCCTAAGTGACTGAGCCACCGAGGCATACCAAATGATCCGCTTTCAAATCTCAGCTCTGCCACTTACTAACTGCGTCACTTTGAGTAAACGACTCACTCTCTACACCCTTGTCCTCACCCCCACCTCTGTAAAATGTGAGAACGGTCCAGGATCATCCTAAAAGGCATCACAGGACGTCAATAAAGCAGTTCAGGACAAGGGCTCGGTGTGTGGCTGGACAAAGGGAACGTCCGTGGTGACCATCCGGGAGATGGGCTGGAATCGTCTGTGTTCCCACCACACCTCTTTCACCCTCCAGTTTGCTTTAAAGATCTGGTCTGTTCAGGGTACCTTTTAGTGCTTAGGACTGTGCCCCCAACACCCTCCACACTCCCTCTCTGGAGGCATCCCCTGTCCCCATGTCCCGTCTCCTTCCCTCAGCTCAGGTCACACCCCACCCTCAGGTGGGGTTCCATACACCTCCCTCATGGAGGGTCTGGAACACAACAGGCCGAAAGGACCACAGGCCGGGCTCCGGGACCTCGTCCACCTAGAACGCATCCTGCCAGCGTGTTTTCCTCCTGGGAGAGCTGCAAGCCCAAGGACAGTTCTTCCACTGTGACTCTGTCCCCCCCTCCCCTGTGGGAGGGAAGCTGCGGATTGCCGAGACCACGTCTAGGGAGCCTGCGCTGGCGTGGCCTCAGCTCACCCAAGTCAAAGCGCCCCAAGGTCTGGGGCCTCCTCCCACCTGCTCTACCTTATCGGCGCACACGGACGAGGCCACCCACTCCATTCCCATCTCAGTAATACTAACTCAGCCCCAATTTAGCTTTTCACATCTACCACCACACAGTCCACCTATTAACTAAGGTAAACTGCCAGCCGAGGTCAATTTATAATTTAAATCTGCACTGCATAATGCATAAGATACCTTGTTATAAATTATTCACCCACAAATTGCCATCTGGACGTTTGGGGAACTTGGGGGGACATTTAAAAGAGAAGCGGGCATTTGCCCAGCATCATGTCAGAAAGCAAGGAGCGCTGGCTTCGTTGTTGTCGCTGCTGTTTTATTTGCCAAGAACCTGAGCAGATGGATTCCATTGCCCTCCTGCTAAAACTGCTGGCGAGCTGAGCTGCGTGGTTTCCAGCCCGGGGGCAGGGATGGGGGGGGTTGGGGGGCACTCAGCCCAGTCCCTCTCCCGCCGCAGGGTCCTGCGCTATGCTGCACTTTCACCACAGCTACAGGGCACATGTATTACAGGAGTCCGTTTTATCCCCCAACAACACAAAGGCAAACATCATCTACTGCTGACCTAGTAATTAGCAAACACTGTGCTCTCTTCTCAAATTGATACAAAGAACCGATTTTCGTTCACCTGCAGCTCAATCTTCCTGATGGGAATGCCCCCCCTAAAAAGGGAATAAGAGCTTATACTGCAACCTATTCATCGAGTTTCGCATGTGACAAGTACACACATCTTTCTCTTAGGCCACTGGGCTGAATCCATCCTTTCGATTCATCATAATCGAACATCTATTGCTATATCGAGGTACTGCACTATTTGCTGCGGACACAGAGATGAAGAGAACACACTCTCTGCTATGAGGGCGTTCACAGACCACAGGGGAGGTACTCATGCAAACAAACCTCTACAAAACAAATTAGCCCTGATGCCCACTTTGTTCTAGGCACAGTGTGAGGAGATGAGAATTGTGTGTGACGACTCTGTGTTCAAGGTCAGTGGGGATGGAAAAGTGTCTGTGATCGGTTCTGCTTGTGGAGGAAGAGAGCCAATGAAGGTTGCACAAAGAGATATCCTGAGCTGGGTCTTGCGGGAAGAGTAGGAATTTGCCAGGCACACGGGGAGAAGCTGCATTCTCAGAAGAGGGACCCACATATGCAAAGGTTCCGGTCACACAACTGCACGCGCATGGCAAATGGATTAGCATACATAAATGCATGAAAGGGCAGGAGCAACCCTAAGGGGGCGCTAGCTACGGGCTAGTCTGCCTCATCTATGACTCACGATTCTCCCAGAATCTTCGTGAAGTTGGAAGGAAATGGGATTTCTTTCACTCTTTCGTAAGAGAATACTGAGAACCCTTGTCATCCCTTGTCCTCATCCTCTGTTAATAAGTCACCCTCCAGCAGAATAAACCATGAGGACGCCAAGGTGCCATTCTGTTTGCACAGTTCTTCCCGGGAACCAAGAAATCATGGCCAGATTCACCTCATCCTGAGATGCAAATGAGGGAAAAAAAGGAAGAGAAACTTGGCCTTCCGTTAAGGCCTCCGGAGCCCCATTTCCTTCCTGAGGACTGGACCAGTCACTGCAAATCCTCACGGGTTTTCTATGCACAAGTCAGAGACCAACAAGTAATGAAATGAAGCTGTCCAGCAGGAGAGGACAGGGCGAAGGGGCTTTGTGTCCATGAGAGACATCACAGGGCAATGACTGAGGAAGACCAGTCATGCTCTCGAGGCAAGTATCTCTTTACGTTCCTTCATGCCTACCCGGTGTGCCGGGATGAGGAGATGTGTTCAGGTCAAGTACAGCCAACATCACTGCACGAGTGACAGAAGGGACCCAGGTATACCTAGGGCATCGCTCTTCTGCCCTTCATCTATACAACACGTTTATTTAGCACTGTTCACTTTCACCTAACAAAGTAGATAGACAGATACACAGGGAGGTAGACAGGTAGGTGGGTGGGTGGAGAGATGGCCTTCACTGCCAATAGTACCTCCCCAGGCAGTCCTAACTTTCTACCAGCCGCGGTAAGAAATGGAATCTGTCCAGCAGGTCTTCCGTTGTCTCCTTCAAAACTTCAGTGCTCCAGGTGGTTGTGTATTTAAGAGAAATTTTCTGTTGGTTTTTTAATAAACCGTGTATATAAGGGTTTGCTATTCTTTGGCTAAACCCTTTCTGAGACCGTGTTCAAACAGATTAAACGCTCAGAACTGTGAAGGGTTTTTCTGTGCCTCCTGGACAAAATTTCAAGACTTACATGATCAAATCAAGAATCCAGATATCCTGAACTCCAATTTAATAGGCACTTTCAGATGGCACTGGAAGTATGAGCTCATCACAAAGCCTACAGTATGGGAGAACGGAAGGCAGCATCTTTAAAGCATCGTTTCTGGGATGAAGGCTAAAAATTGTCTATCACAGCCAGTTAGCCTCAAAAGAAGCCCAAATAAAGCAAGCCCACTCAAGGGCCAGTGGTGTAAGACCTATATTAGAAGCGATCTTTTAAGTGGCCCATCCTTAGGAAACACAAATTCTCCCTCTAACTGGGATATAAGAATAAAACCCTGGGTTACTTTCCAGTAATGTTACCGTACCTTAGAAAGCAAACTAGGGGGCGAACTGGAAATTTACATTTGGACAATACTCTCAGCGATGTGTAAGATACTTTTCTGACATTTCATCATCAGGACAAAAGCTGCCCCCCAGACAGAGAATAACATACAGGTGTGCGTCTTCACAGATACCTCCATCTCTGATTAAAGACCATGAAGGGTGACCCAGAGCATACGAAACCAATTAAGAGTGTTAACATACAGAATTTTGAACTTATATTCAGAGTTAATATACAGAATTTGGGATCAAAATTAGCTATTACATCGACAGAAATTATAGCTTCCATTTATTGAGTACCTACTGTGTACCAGGCAATAGGTCAAGGACATGTTCTCGCTAGCGTAATGTGAGAGCAAACCCTACAGGGTAGTGGTAACTCCTACTTTGCACAGATGAAGGTGAGGAAATGCAAATTTTGTTACTTCCTACAGGTCTTCATTAATGGAAACTCATTTTTTTTTTTTAATAAAACACTGCATTCCACACTAAGGAGCAAATATAGTCAGCATTTTTATACGCTTGCCCAACTGAGATAAAAAGCCAAAAAGAAATACAT